>NC_133769.1:91292722-91294942 GCF_003597395.2 Chelonoidis abingdonii
TCTGACGAAGTGGGTATTCACCCACAAAAGCTCATGCTCCAAAACGTCTGTTAGTCTATAAGGTGCCACAGGATTCTCTGCTGCTTTTACAGATCCAGACTAACACGGCTACCCCTCTGATACGTGACACCTAACAAACATACTGTAAATTCAAGGCAATACCCCCTCTACTTCGCCCTCCAACAAACAAGGAATAAAAGCAAACAAACAAAAAAACTCTGCATGAGTAAAAGTGTTGCAAGCAGAAGTTCAGGAGCCGAGTCGGGGGGGGGAGTGTATACATACATTCCGTGCAAGCAGCTCATGTTCCTCAGAGACCAAGTATGGATTCTTGGGATCAGAGTGGCTGAACTGGAGGAGCTAAGGGAAACTGAGAAGTACATAGATGAGATTTTCCAGGACACAGTCTGATAGCCTCTTCACTATTGAAGAGGAGGAAAGTCTCAGGGAAAGAGAACAAGTTGGAGTGGAGGGAAATTATCCCATAGTTGGGACCCTCCTTCCAGATCATGTCATGATATACTCTTGCACTGAGGATACCTATCCATGTGAGGGGATTCCAGTTATTAAGAAGAGACAGGGAATATTAATGGGGAATTTGATTATTGGAAATATAGATAGTTGGGTTTGTGATGACTGGGAGAACGGCATGATGAATTGCCTGCTGGGTGCAAAGGTTGTGGACCTCTCAAGACATCTGTGTAGACTTATGTGCAGTGGTAGAGAGGAGCAAGTTGTCGTGGTACATGTAGGTACCAATGACATACGGAAAGGTAGGAGAGAGGTCCTGGAGGCTAAATTTAAGCTGTTAGGTATGAGATTGAAGTTCAGGATCTCCATGGTAGAAATGCTTCCAGTTCCATGTGCAGAGCCAGTTAAACAGGTCTGACTGTGGAGTCTCAATGCGTGGATGAGATGATGGTGTTGGCAGGGAGGATTCAGATGTATTTGGAACTGGAGAATCTTTTGGGAAAGGGGGAGCAGGAAGGATAAGCTCCACCTACGCCAAAATGGAACCAGATTGTTGGCATGTAAAGACTCAGAGAGGAGTTTTTAAATTAAGGGCTGGGGGAGAGCCAACAGGTGTGGAGATACACACATTTGAACAGAGACATTCCTTAGGGCAGTGGTTTTCAACCAAAGTTACATGGCCTCCTGGTGCTCTGAGCCCTGGCGCTGAAGCTGGAAGCCACGTGGGGCTGAAGCCGGCGCCCCCCTGTGGAGCCTGGATGGTTCAGGGCTCAGCGGGCACAGGGCTGAAGCCGGCAGCTCCCATCCCCCAAGCTGGAAGCAGCAAGCGGCTTAAACCAGTGCCCCCCCACCCCAAGTCGGGATCAGCGTGGGGCTGAAGCCAGTGTAGTAAAGCAGTTTGTGCCACTACACCGGCATACACACGCCAGACCCCACCCCCAGAAGCCGGGAGCAGCATGGGGCTGAAGCCGACAAACCCCCCTGTCATAAACAGATAGCTAAGGGTTAATGTCTCTTTCACCTGTAAAGGATTAACAAACAGTGACCTGCAACACCTGACCAGAGGACCAATCAGGAAACAAGATACTTTCAAATCTCAATGGAGGGAAGCCTTTGTTTGTGGGTTTTGGGGTTTGCTTTGTTCTCTCTGAGTCCTGGAAGGGACTAGACGACTGTGCAGCGGCTGGTAGAGTAATGTGTAATTTGGCTGAAAGTATTTTTTTAAAATTGTATTTTCTGCTGAGACAAGATTTTTCTCTATTGTCTATAAAGACTTGAAAGACCCTGTAATATTTTCTGCATCCTAGATTTACAGAAGACTAACTTTGTACTTTTTTTCTTCTTTTTTATTTAAAAGTTATTGCTTTTGAGACTGTTTGATCTTTTTCCTAGTTTGAGGCTCTAGGGAAATTGCATCTGTTAACATGGCACCAGGATTGGGTGGATGAAGAGGAAAGATAAATTTCCTCATTTACGTCTTAGATTCACGTGGAGTGAACTCTGTATTGCTCTGGGAGTGGAGAGAGGATAGGGTAGAGTGGAAAGTCCATCTGTAAGATTCTACTATGTAGTATTGGATCTCGACAGTAATGACTCCACGGAGTAACCGCCAGGGGAGGGAAAGCCGTAGGAAACAGGCACTGGTGAGGGAAAGAAGTTTACTTTCATGTGTTCCACGGAGTCTGGATACTGGTGCCGCCACGGGAAGGATTTTTGGGGAGACCAGAAGTTTTAATCAGGTAACTCAGA
>NC_133769.1:91297964-91299950 GCF_003597395.2 Chelonoidis abingdonii
ACTCAGAATCCTGATTGGTGGCAGCGTATCAGATCTAAGCTGGTAATTAAGCTTAGAGGACTTCATGCTAGTACCTAATTTTTGGACTCTAAGGTTCAGATTGAGGAAAGTATACTATGACACCCCCGCCTCCCAGCCAGGGAGAGGGGCTGGGGGGTGGGCTGAATCCAGGAGCCTCAGCATCTCCCCCCTCCCGCTGAAGTTGGAAGCTGCACTGGGAGCCCCCCCCCACACCCACACACAGCCCCTAACTACCGCCTGCCTGCACCCTGAGCTACCCCTCTGCCTGCACACAGCCCCTAGCTATCCCTCCCTGCACCCTGAGAGGTTTTCAAACTTTTTGAACTGAATCCCTCCTTTGAGTTATATTTTGGTTGCATCCCCTCACAGCTTAGACAGGCTGGGTGGCCTCTTGAGTGAGTCACGGGGTGGAAGCGGTGCTTCCTCTCTGGACCCCGCAATGCAGAGCTGGCTCAAGCCCTGTCAGCCCTTGCCCCCCTACAAGATAGAAGTAAAACTATACCTATGCCCAAGGGTCCTCCCATCCTTGCCCAGAGCCCTGAGTTTTCCCCAACCCACCTTCACTGGGCCCTGGAGTTTTTATAGCATGTTGGATGGCGGGGGGGAGCTCAGCAAGAAAAAGATTGAGAACCCCTGCCTAAGGGGAGGGGATACTCTATATCCTAGTAAAGAGGAGAGGTTAAAAGCTGATAAACTACAGGCAGGAACTGAAAAGAAACAGTCAAACAAAAAAGAGTCTCGTTCAATTATATCACATGAAGGTAGACAATTAAATATTGACAAATTGTATAAGTGCTTGTATATGGATACAAGAAGTCTAAATACTAAAATGGGAGAACTTGAGTGCCTGGTATTAAATGAGGATATTGATGTAATAGGCATCACAGAAACTTAACAGAATAATAATCAATGGGACAGCGTAATACCACGGTACAAAATACATAGAAATGAGAGTAGCTCATGCTGGTGGGGAGTGGTAAAGCAAGAACTTTGAAAATTCAAAACAAGTTTTCTGTAGGCACCCAAATGTACTTTTATTTTATAAAGTTATGTATGTGAGTAATGTAATTGAAGTCAATGGGACTAGTCTCATGCATAAAGTTAAACACATGCCCAGTGCTTGTAGGGTTGAGACTTAGGCCTGGTCTACACTACGCATTTAAACCGATTTTAGCAGCGTTAAACCGATTTAACGCCGCACCTGTCCACACTACGAGGCCCTTTATATCGATATAAAGGGCTCTTTAAATCAGTTTCTGTACTCCTCCCCGACGAGAGGAGTAGCGCTAAAATCAGTATTACCATATCGGATTTGGGTTAGTGTGGCCGCAAATGGACGGTATTGGCCTCTGGGCGGTATCCCATAGTGCACCACTGTGACCGCTCTGGACAGCAGTCTGAACTCGGATGCACTGGCCAGGTAGACAGGAAAAGCCCTGCGAACTTTTGAATTTCACATTTTCCCTGTTTGCCAGCGTGGAGCTCTGATCAGCCACAGGTGGACACACGCAGAGCTCATCAGCGACAAGTACAACACATCTCCTGGAATAGAAAAGACCGCCAGCCATGGAACGCATACGAGGTACTGCGAATTCTGATTGCTATATGGGAGAAGGGATTTCAGTGCTAACAGACTCTGTTCAAAAGCACGAAATGAAAAAATATTGAAACAAATTCCAAGCTAATAAGAGGAAAAAGGCACCATAATAACAACAAGGAGAGAACATACAAGTGGTCAAGATGAGCAGTGTGAAAGTTTGAGCTCAGAGATAGCCATACCAGAAAAACCAAAGAAGAAAAAACAGAAAGGTCCCGGGTTCAGCGGCCGAGAAAACATGTCGTTTCTTATGTTGAGCATTTCAGTGCCAATTTTTAGGGGGCATGCGCCCCAGTATCCCTCCCCTGGCCCGTGGATCGGGTTGGGGTTGATAAATCTCAACCAATGGCTGAGGATCTGCGGAGGGG
>NC_133769.1:91300541-91323105 GCF_003597395.2 Chelonoidis abingdonii
AAAGAGAGAGATATGTATCTTTTAAATACTTCTCTCCCTTTTCGTCTCGCCTCATTGCGCGCTGGACAGTTTTTCAAGTTCCCACTCAGCTTCCGATCCCGAACGGCTGATTTTCAGATTAAGGCGGGGGAAAAATAGGAAGACGCGCAGAGACGAAATGTTCTCGTGGAAATCATGGAGAGTGACCCGCAATGAAAGAGCTTCATCTGAATGAGTGGAAGGGACGTGATATACAATTACAGGAAAGATGCCAGTGAACGTGAGGACGGAGGACGCCTCCGAGTCGAGAGGTGGCGCCCAAGATCAGAGGTGTAGGCAGGAAGATAGCCGTGGCGGGCATGCAAATGTTGCGGCCTTGCTGCGTGATCAAAACTGATATCCTCCGAACGTCTGGCTGGATCTTCCAGGAAGAGCAGCGGGGTCACATGAGTTGCCCGCTGAGGCCCTCTGTTAACCACCTCACCACGGTTCCATATTCTTCTCAACCCAGGACATTAAAACATGTGCGGGGAAGGCTTCGGTTGCACTGCCGCACCACGATCCACCCCTGTGGATAGCCCAACCAGCAAGGCGTTCATTACATTGAAATGTTTTTAGTAGCGTTTTCCTTCCTCTCATCCTCTTCCTCCCAGCAACCACGGGATCCTTTCATTTTCTCTCCCTCTTTTTATAATGACTTTTTAATTAGTTTATGAATACATGATTGTTTAAACGATAGTGACTTTATTTCCGTTAAGTCACATACTATAATCGAAGGGGGAGGGTGGGGTTGTATAGGGAATGAGTCAACCAAGGAGGGGGGGTTCATCAAGGGGAACAAACACAACAAAGTTACACAGTGACCCTGGTCCCAGATGAACTCGTCTGTTCAAAGTTCTCTGATGCGCCCATTCGCTTCCTGGTGTGCCTGTTATATCGTCCCTGGTGTACTGGCATAGCGCGCTCCGGAGATAGACCGGCGGTGATTTGCCTCAGCATCCGACCTAGACTCCGCGCCATAAAGCGTCTTCCCTAACTCTACAGAGGATCTTGCTGGAGCACACAGCAAGCAGCACATAATGCAAGGGACTCGGTTCTGGGTCTGAGCAAGTCAGTTAATGATGTCACCAGCACACCTTAACAGTATAAACAATATGCAATTCTACCCTTCTGCACTTCTGCGTTAGCGCTGTTAGTTAGAAACAGCCCTGACTACTGTCCAGTGCTGCCTGTGTATGGCTTCATGAGCCATGGCATCAAGGGGTGGCTGGGGTCCCCCCGGTAACATAGCATTTCAACATCCCTAACTTGTTATTTTGCTGGTTAGTGGGAAGTAATTCCTTGCTGCAGCCGTTATAAACAGAGTAGTGTTCCTTGAAGAACTACGAAGCGTCATGAAACCCTTCCTGGCCATCCCACATGGATGGTTGGTGAAAATGTCCCCTGTGATCCACCATGCTGTGCAGCACCATTAAAAGCTACCCCTTGCGTTTAACTTGTTATCGGTGCCCCTGGTGCTACAGTGCCAAGATAGTGGATAGTGGGTCTTGTCCGTCATTTTATGTTAGTTTACATGTTTGCTGAATGTCGCTGGGGCACTGACGCCTTGGAACCCACTGCGAAAGCCATCACATATACGCCTGCATGGCTTCCCAGAGTTACATACCTTTTGTAGCAGCAGCTTAATGAATTGCCTTTAGCTACTTGCATCACAGCTAGCCCCGACAGTAGATTTCCCACTCATATTGATTCACGACTGGACGGTAGCTGGTTCTGGCGTTTGCAAGTTTCTAGAGGCGAGCTATTGCCCACTCTAGGTTCTCAAATGTGAGCGGCTAGCGCTCCATTATTCTGGTATTATGCGGTGTTTAGGATAGGGAAGTGCAAGTCACAATATGTTCTTATGGAAAGTGCCCTTTACGTCATGCGAAGGCTTTTCAGAGCCACTGCGAATCATCCACAGCGCTGACAAAATATGCGGGTCCCACCAAGTCTGTGCTTGTTATCAGGCCCAAAATCGGCATCAATAGCTAGAACCTTGCCCTATTGCCAGCAGGATCTCCAAGCGCAGGGGCCCGGAGTCTGAGAGAATTCTGTGTCCATGTCTCATCATCTCATTCCTGCGCTGTCGTAGCTGCTTCCTCCTCCTTCCCCACCTGGCTTGCTAGTCCGGTTCAGCACAGGACTGACGAAGATTGCGCTGAGGTGTTTACAAAGTCCGCCAGGATTGTGGTTGTATTGATTCTGAGCAGGCGTCCATTGCTTGCCATGGCTTGTCGTGTCTGCATCAGTCGTTCACCACAGGTAAAAAAAGTGCTGAAATGGTTGTTCTGCTGCTCGTTCTAGCGGAGGGAGGGTTGTAGGCTGGTTACCCAGAACCACTTCGCTGGACAATGATTTTGTGCCCCATTCAGGCACTGGACCTCAACGCCAGATTCAAGGGGGAGGGGGGACTGCGGGAACGGAAGCACCCGTAGCTACCCACAGTGCAACACTCCAGAAATCGACGCTAGCCTCGGACCATGGATGCACACCGCCGAATTAATGTGCCTAGTGTGGCCGCATGCACTCGACTTTATACAATCTGTTTTACAAAACCAGTTTATGTAAAATCAGAATAATCCCATAGTGTAGACATACCCTTAGATTAGATTTAACTTTAAAAAGGGAAACAGAGCAGGAAGAAGACGGTGCAGGAGAAAAGACAAGAGTATCTTCAGTAAAATTGTAAATACTCTGTGAGGGCTAATGCATGATACGGTGTAGTAAAGATTGGGGGGGCCGTTGTGACTGTATGGGTGTATTAGTTGGCTATGTTTTATCCATGTCTTTTGCAAATCATTTTAATTCAGAAAGATAACATTTTCTAGAGGATATTAAATTTAGAATGGAATTTTAGGGACAGCTGGCTTCAGGATAATTGCTGGATTTGAAATCTGACAGCAGTGACGATGTCTGTTTCTTTAACCCTTAAATCTCAAAGGACAAGTGTATGTGTCCTTGGAATTCTATATTAACACAACTCCCATCCCTTTTACCACTCTCCTTTCCTTTTGAAAGAGGTGCCTACCGCCTCACTAATTTACCTCCTCCAGCAAGAATCAAAAAAGGAAGGAGAAAATGCATCTGCTCCTCACCTTTCTTCACTCTCCTGGTGGCTGAATTCTTTCATGCAAAGGTACTCTGGGCTCTATGCCTATTCTGCCTCATTGTTTTCTTTGCAGATTTTCAGAATTGCCCACCTTTGGTGTTTCCTGAAATGAGGGCCAGGCAGCAATGAGAACTGGAATTAGCTTTTTACTCAGGACAGGGAGGAGAGGAGGCCAGTTGCAGATCAAAGGCAGGATAGGGCAGTATCTAGATTAACCATCCTTTCAGGCACAGAACTGCTTACTACTCTCAACATCTGGAAACAAGCCAGTGTAAGCGCCTTACTTGGAGTGTAAACTCCTTGGGGCAGGGACCATCCATTTTCTCTGTGTCTGTTCAGCACCTAGGTTTCAGACAACCAGGATGAGGGCACTCAGGCCTTAGAGCTAGAGTTAGGCATCACACCCCAAACAGCCAGAGTCAGTAGACAGGAACCAACCCCAAGGGTCAAAGTGGAAGGCAGGAACTGGATACCAGAGCCAACGGTCAAGTCAGAGTCAGTACCTGGAGCCAGAGTCATACCAGAGGACAGGAACTGGCTACCAGAGCCAAGAGTCAAGCCAGAGTCAGTAGTTAGGAGACAAAGCCAAGGACCAAACCAGAGGGCAAGAATTGGAGTAAGTTGGATAGTAGGAAAGGAGGGGTTCAAGGCAGGGACAGGACACAGGCAAGGCTGGGGGCAAGGCAGGAGCAGGTACAGTGGTGGGAATGAGCATTGAGAAGCCAGCAAGCTTCTGCTGCTGCTGCCTGCTGACTTAAGAGCCAGTCTGTTGGCTCTTATAGCCATTAAGGTGGTATGGCCAATCAGGCAGTCTGTTGCACCTGTAGTGATGAGGTTGCCTGGATATTAGCTCTGCTGCAGGCCCTGATTCCTGATACTAGGACAATGGGGTCCTGGTCCATGACTAGGGCTTCTAGGCACTAGGGTCATACAAATAATAATAATAGGGAGGGTGCAAAAACATTTCAGGAGTAGTTTGTATTCTATGCAAAATGAAAATTGAACTTTGAGATGTTTTGGTTTTTTTCCAGTATTGCTATCTTTTTAATTAGATCTCAGGTAATGCAGATCTAAAGTAAGGAAGATATTGCTAGAAACTAGGGCATATGTTTTTGGTTTTTTAATTAAACTAGCCCTTGTTAAGAACACAACCACTTGCAACTTCTTCTAGCAGTGAAATTGAAAGAAGGGGCATGACAGAGGCAAGGCTGGGGCAAGGCAGGAGCAGGCACAGTACCAAGGCTGAGCTCTTTGACTCTGTCCCTCAGCCTCTCTGAGGAGCCAGAGAGCTCGAAGCTACACATGGTGCAAAACAACAGAGAACTACTTGGTGCAAGGCTCATTTCTTTACAATGCCATTTATACAGAGGCACTTTTCAGTATAAAACAGCACTTTAAATCAATCAAAATAAATAAATAAGTAGAGCTGGTTGCAGGGGCGGCTCCAGGCTCCAGCACGCCAAGTGTGTGCTTGGGGTGGCATGCCCCGGGGGGCGCTCTGCCGGTTGCTGGGAGGGCAGCAGGCAGGTGGCCTTTGGCGGCATGCCTGTGGAGGGTCCGCTGGTCCTGCGGCTCTGGTGGACCTCCCGCAGGCATGCCTGCGAAGGGTCCACTGGTCCCGCGGCTCCACCAAAGCTGCGGGACCAGTGGACCCTCCGCAGACATGCCTGCGGGAGGTCCACCAGAGCCGCGGGACCGGCGACCGGCAGAGCTTCCCCTATGGCACGCCGCCATGCTTGGGGCGGCGAAATGTCTAGAGCCACCCCTGGCTGGTTGGAAAATGGAAATCCTTTTCCACAAAAAGTGTTGCATTTTTGTAATTCTTTTCATTCCACGCTGGGACAAAACATTAAAAACCCCTTGCAGGAAGGGATTTCCATTTTCCTGCCAGCTCTATTTATTTTGAGAGGTGGGAGACCACAGCTCAAATCCTATCTCCCCATCAGGCAAAAAAGAGCAATTGAACCTGGGTCTTCCATATCTCAGGCGAGTGCTCTAGTCACTGGACATAAAAGCTATAATGTTGGCACCAGCAACACTGCCTCCTCCTTCAGCCATTTCGTGTGGAGTAAGGCAGGCGCCTAACTCATTCTGACAAGAAAACGACTTAGGTTTCTAAGCTGCCTGACTCCAGCCAATTGTATACGCAGAAAATAGATTTCTCTAGTTACCCTAGAAGAATGCCATATGGAATAGTATAAAATAATTGACTAACGCCAAGATATTTGTTATGCTATCTTCATCACATCTTTATCCACTAATCTTGTTGCTCTATCAAATAATATATTTAGATTACCTAGGAATTCTTTTTTAATGAACAATGACTGCCTATTATTTAGCAAATTATCTTCCCCTAGGTGCATACAAATTGGTTAAGTTTTGATCTAATTTACCAGGTATTTAAATTATACTTATAGAGAGAGGTTCTTGTTAAGTCATTGATTGTTGTATACTATCACAGTTTTAGCATAGCGATTGCACATGAAAAAGACATTTTAGGTCATATACTCCATGTTCTTCATCGTACCTTTTTTAGTATTTTGTCCAGTCAAGTTTTAAAGATCCTACACCATACAGAGTCCACCACTTCCCTTTGAAGACTTTACATAGGCTAATAAATCTCACCCTCATAAAATTCTTAATGATATTTAATTTAACTTTTCTTAATTTACTCTCATTACCTCCGGTCATATCCCCTGGTATCATTATCAGTCATTCCTTTCCATCCTTGTGGGGATTCACATGCTTCAAATATTTTGTGCAGTATGCATCTCTTTGCGGTATATATTTAACTTCTTAAAAATTGTTCTCAATTCTTTTTTATCCTGAACTAAGCCAACTTTGCCAGCTCTACATGGCATTCTACATGTGGTCATACCAGAGACATAAAATAAGTGTCTATTTTACCTTCCTCTGCATGATATGATACTGTTGCATATGCAGTTAATTTCATTGACCGTTTTTGCAACCAATTGTATAGCAAGCAGATAACCAATATCATCCCTTAATCTCTTTTAGCATTATTGCCTTCAAGGTTTACACCTCCGATAGAAAATGCATTTCAGATGATTTTCCCAGAGATGCATTAGCTTTCATTTTGCCAAGATATCTCACTTCATGAGTTTCATCCCATGCTCTTAATTTCAATGTATGTCTATCATTTCTCTTTTCTTCCTACTATTCACAACACTTGCCAATTTAGCATTGTCTGAAAATCTAATGAATATGCTGCTTTCCATTTTCACTGGAGGCATTAAAGGCTGCTTTCCCAATTAACATTCTTCCAACACTCATTAATAGCTTTCACGCAGTTTTGGGATGCACTGGCACAGCTGTGGCTTGCAGAGGGCTTGGGGAGCAGAACGGTGTCATATACTGGCAAAGCTGAGAGTTCTGGGAAGTTGGGGTGCTTCCCTCTCTTGCCTACCATAAGCCCCCCCTTCCTTCAATGCAGCCCCAAGTCCCTCTTGCCCCATTTCCCCACTCTGCTTCCTAATACCCTCCCCTCCCAGGAAGCATTCACATGTCTAATTTTTCCCCAAATACATTGATTACATTCCTCCCAATGTGAAATTGCCACTCATGATTCACAAACTGTAGCATTCTCCAACAACTAGTTCTAAACTCCTTTAGTCTTAGGTAGGGTATGGTGATTAACTTATCCTTATATATGTTAATTGAAGGGTGATTTCACAAAGACATATTCACCAACTCCATGGGTTCTTCAGGGCTGGAGCACTCCCATTTTTTTCTTGTGGGTGCTCAGCATCCACCAGAAGCCCTGTGAATCAGCTCCTCCCAATCCCTCCCAGTGCCTCCTGACTGCTGCGATCAGGTATTCAGTGGCATGCAGGACGTGCTGGGGGGAGGGGGAAGAGCAGGAGCAGGAAGAGGTGTGGCGGATCAAGGGCAAGAAGAGGCAGGGCGAGGGGTGAGGGCTTGTGGGAAGTAGTGGAGTGAGGGCAGAGCAAGTGTCAAGCACCCACTAGGAACTGGGGAAGTCGGTGCCTCTGCACAACCATCAAGAAGTTTGTGATTCAGCCAGTCATTATTAGTACCTCTCAGGCAATGGCTATGCTACAGAGCTTACAGCAGCATAGCTGCACCACTCTAGTGCTGCTAGTGCAGACACTCTAAGCCAAAGAGAGAGCTCTCCCATCAACCTAATTATTCCAGACCCCATAAGCTCTCATGTCGACATAGTGCTGTTCACACTGGCACTTAGGTCAGTGTAACTTAGGTCGCTGAGAGGGGTGGCTTATTCACACCTCTGAGCAACATAACTTATACCGACCTAATCTATAGTGTCTACATAGCCCCAGTTTAACATCACAAAGTAGCAAAAGGAAACTGTTGTATTGGGAAGACTGTAAATGATCCCAAATTTGGATCACTAATGCTACTGTACCCCAAATTTCAAAGCAATCTGAGTAATCATTCTGATATTAGAGTTTTTAAGCGTCAAGTTTAAAGAATATAAATTGACAGAAACATTCTAGACCTTTTTTTATTGGCACAAGCACAATGTAAAAATGTACATTTTCTAAAATACTGTTCTCAATTTGGATCCCGCAGAGATTTAGTGGACACCATGCACTACTTTGGGTAAATCTCAACAGATTGAGACCGTTTTGACCTGCAGCAACAGTTTGATCTCTGGCTCTGGGCAAGAAACCCACCCAGAACCTTTTTTAAAAAGGTTATTTTCTGAGGGGCTTATATCTCTGGAACCATTGGCTCAGGTGACTCCAAATACGGGTCACTATCCCTTCCCTGCACCCTCCTGAGGCACAGCAAATTTCAAAGAAATCTGACTGTCAACTTTAGAGGACTTAGGTTGCCCTTGAAACAGACGTTGTGATGCAGCCTTCACTATAGTGGAACTACTGCATCACTTTAAGTTAAAATCCAAATACATTATACCTACTGTATACTCTTCTTCCTCTAATTTTATAATTCTATCCTACCATGCACCTAAATTTGGTGCAACTTTTTCTTCATAAATTACTGCTGCTAATTGCTCAATTTGTAGAAAATTAGTGATTATTTTCTTATAATCCTAATAGTAATAAATCTAATTGAATATTCTAGATACAGCAACTTCTAGGATCTCTCTGCCTTTTTGCAAATTGGTATCATATTTGCTGCTCTTATGTTTCAGTATCTTCCCAGTTCTCCTTGGTATTTCAAAAAATAAATGTCAGAGTAGTTTCCTAGCTAATTCCTTAATACCATAGGATGCTTATCCTTCAGAATAAACAAATATTCAAATATTGCATTCTCTCATCTTTATCAATGGTTATTTCTACAGTATCATCTTTCCTTATTAGTTGCTCAAAAACTTTAAAAATGTATATTTCATTGTAGCGAGGCGGTGTGGCTCCCCTCCTCCACAGGGAGGGTTGAGCCCCGTCCATCTTCCCCCAGGGCGGAACTTCTGGGCAGAAGCCCCGCCCCTCAAAGGGTCAGGCGGCGACCCGGAAGTATAAAAGCCGGGCGCCAGCCTTCAGTTGGAGCTCAGCAGCCGGCGAGAGCAGATGTGCCGGACGACCCTCGTCGCTGGGAGGCTGCCGAGCTCCGAGACAGGGACCAGGCCTTGCCGGAACCGACCTGAGGCTGCGGGATCCGCGCCTACCCGCCCACACTCGGCTTGGACGGAATTTCGGGTACCGGACCTGGCCAGTGTATGGTGTACCGGACCTACTGACTGGCTCCGGAGAACCATGCGTTAGACGACGGTGGACAGTAGGGAGCGAAGCGGGATGGAAGTAGACCGTGGGCGGCGGACAATCAAGCCGCAGCAGACCGGCATGCCGTGTGTGTCGGTCAAGACACCACTACGCGTGTCAGTGTGTTTCTTAGGATCCCCGATCGCTCTGTAGTTGTTTCGGGTAGGATCCCCATGCGCATAGCGGTAGCAGCGTACTTTAGGCCCGGCTGGGAGCAGAGAAGTGGTGAGGCTGCGTTCCCCCTGCCACCCGTAGCCGGGTGGCAGTATCCCCCTTCGCCCCCACAGCTCTCTGACTGTTTGTGGCTCTGCCCTGCCCCCAAAGGGCCAGAGCCCTCTGACTGTTTGTGGCTCTGCCCTGCCCCCAAAGGGCCAGAGCCTAGGGAACTGTGTTTGGTGCCCCGCCCGAACCAAGGGCTGGGCTCCTATTGACTCTGTCTCTGCTCCGCCCTGCCCCAACCAAGGGCTGGGCCCCTATTGACTCTGTCTCTGCTCCGCCCTGCCCCAAAGGGCCAGAGCTTAGTGTACTGTGCTTGGCACCCACCCGAACCACGGGCTGGGCCCCCATTGACTCTGTCACTGCTCTGCCCTGCCCAAAGGGCCAGAGCCTAGTGCACTGTGTTTGGTGCCCGCCTGCGTCCAAGGCAGGGCCCCACTGACTTTGCCGTGTCCCAGTCCACTCCACAGGGACCGAACGCCCAGACAGTGGACCGCGGACCCGAGGGACAGGACCCGGTGAGAACAGGACGAGGCCGGTGTGGCTCCCCTCCTCCACAGGGAGGGTTGAGCCCCAGCTTCCCTCGTCACATTCATGTTAAAGTCTGATTTAATAAAGGAATTCAATATCTCAGCCATTCTGAGTCAACATTAATTAAATTCTCCTCTTCTTTTATTGATGGATTTGCTTTCTCCCTACTACCTTCTTTGTTTCCCTCCTAACACATTTGTAAGTGTCCTTTTACTCCTCCTTAAATCCTTTTGTGGACCATCATCTTATTGCTTTTTTTGCTTCTCTTAACTTTCTCCCTCTAGCCTCTACTGGCTAAGTAGTCTTCTATGGGTTCTTCACTTTTTCTATTACAATGTTTGGGGGTTTTTTGTGAAGCCATATTGGAAGCTTCTTTTATTATTCCATTTCTGAAATGTCCATCATTTAACAATGCTTTTAGGATTCCACAGCCTTTTACCACACTAGTTGAATTTAAGACTTTTTCTATTACACTTTACTCACCAGATTTCTTTGTTCTCCAGGATTTGTTTTCCTTGAGAGTAATACCCATGTATTACTTTGCTGTGTGAATCTGTTCATCCTACTATACTGAATTCAAGTAGTTCATGGTCTCTTGGGCCAACCTTCTTAATATATCTCACATTTTCTCAATCAATTTCTCCCTACCTATAAAAAGTAGATTCAATAATACTACCTCTCTAGCTGGTTTGTCTACCTTCTGGATGGTAAAGTCATCATAGGTGGGGCTCTTAGCTCCTATTATCAAGATTGACCAACACTTCCCATTAAGACCCTGTTTTCAGGAGCTTATAACTTTGCCACACTTCAATCATTTGGGCTGAAATTTTCTATGTTGGGCGTCTTTCTTTTTGGAAACATTTGGAAAAATGGTTGTCAAATCAAAGAAAGAAAATAAGGGAAATACATTGTTTTGCCCATATTAAAAAATTCTGGAAACCTTTTCTGTGAAGCTTTAGTGACACAGTGCTTTGGACCTGAAATTGGCCTTTGTATAAGTGACATGTCTTTTAACTTTCCCATGAAAAATTGGCACAAATTTGGCTAAGTTAAAACCTTCTGAGAACTGTAGATTGCACATGCTCAGAAGAGATTTCTTAGATTTTAGCACCTAAATTCTGTTAAGATTCCGTCCATATTGAACATGCTCCAGCCTGGGACTGAGCAGGATTTTCCCTGCAATTGCAGCTCTCAGCTGCTGTGAACTATGCCAGGTCCAGACATCTGAACTGAGAGCAGGATGTCTATCTCTTCTGCGCTCTCCATGATCCCCCAGCTGGGCCCAGATAGTGCAGAGGAGAAAGCTGCCTGATTTGTATGCAGAGATGGTAACAGCTACACCTTTCTACGGTGGACATGGAAAGGCAGGGAGGAGCATGACTCAATGCTTTTTTCACCTCTGTCTTCACGAACAAGGTCAGCTCCCAGACAGCTGCACTAGGCAGCACAGCATGCAGAGTAGGTGACCAGCCCTCTTTGGACAAAGAAGTGGTTCGGGACTATGGACTTGTTATTCCTTGATTTTAGCACAGCTTTTGATAATATGGTCTCCCACGGTATTCTTGCCGGCAAGTTAAAGAAGTATGGGCTGGATGAATGGACCATTAAGTGGATAAAAGTGGACTATAAAGTGGATAAAAAGCTGGTCTAGAAAAGGAGACTGGGAACAAGAAGCCACTATAACCTTAATTTGCCCTCCCCATGTGTATGTATTATGATATGGTCTTTAATTACATGGGTGATAAATTGGGAACATACGTGAACTCAATTACGTTTTGTGACTGCCATTTTGATTGTATCTTTCACTGTAATTTTCACTTGGTGTTGTAACCTCCATATTGGGTTAAAAATACCAAGATATTGTGGATAACCAATCTGATCTTGATAAGGTCAGTCTATTCTAGACCATGTTGTGCTCATGCTAAGGTGTGGGAATCCTGGGAGAGGGCTGACAATGAGAGGGTCATCAAGGGCCATCAACTCCGATTGTCTCTCAACTACCAGCCCATCCACAAGAACAATGACTATCTAAACAAAACTGTCTAGGAGAGGGGATGGCAGTCCCACAGCCTGGACATATGGCAAAAGGGGTCAAAGACTACATTTAAGTAGGGTTCCCAGGTGTCCAGTTTTCGACAAGAATGCCCAGTCAAAAAGGAACCTGGCAGCTCCGGGCAGCACCATCAACCGGGCCATTAAAAGTCTGATTGGCAGTGCAGCAGGACTAATGCAGGCGCCGGAAGCAGCGGCATGTCCCCCTTCCAGCTCTTTGGCATAGAGGCAGCCAGGGGACTTTGTGCGCTGCCCATGCCCCAAATGCAAGCTCCATATTTTCCTGCACCCCAACCCGCTGCCCTAGCCCTTATCCCCCTCTCGCCCTCCAAACCCCTCAATCCCAGCCCAGATACCCCTCCTACATCCCCAACTCCTCATCCCCAGTCCAACCCCAGAACCCAGAGCCAGAGCCCACCTCCCTGCACACCATAACCCCCTGCCCCAACCCAGAGTCCCTCCGCCCTCTGAACCACTCAGTTCCAGCCTGGAGCCCCTTCCTGCATCCCAAATCCCTCATCCTTGGCCCCACACCAGAGCCCATACCCCCAGTTCGAGTCCTCACCCCCCTGCACCCAACCCCACTGCTCCAGTCCAGAGCCCCCTCCCACATCCTGAACCCCTTGGCTCCACCACCTAGCCCAGAGCCCACTCCTGCACCCCAAACCCTCATCCCCAGCCCCACCGCAGAGCCCGCACCACCAGCTGGATCCCTAACCTCTCCCCACCCCACACCCTAATTCCCTGAGCCAGCCCAGAGAAAATGAGCGAGTGAGTGAGGGTGGGGAAAGCAAGCAACAGATGCTGACCAGACCAAGTTATGGAGGCTGGGGGAAGTTAAGCCTCCCCAAACCTCATGCCAGCGGGTGGTTGAGGGGGGAGGGAGCCTCAAATTAGCAGCCAATTTGGAGTCTCCATAAAAGTCTCCCCTCACCATGGCCCCAGGGCTGGAGGAGCTCTCTCCTTGCTGCAGCCACAGAGCTTTTCCAGTCTCAGGGCTGCAGCATCAGGAGGAGAAAGGGAGTATGGAAAACAGTGAGCAGAGGGCAGGGCCTTGGGGGAAGAGGCAGAGTGGTGGCAGAATGGGGGCAGAGCCATGAGGAAAGGGGCAGAATGGGGTGGGGCCATGGACAGGACCGCCGGCAGAAGGGGCGGAATGGAAGAGGGTCTCCAGGCTCAAAGCTCTGGCCAGGTCCAAGAGCTCCGCTGCGGTCCTGGCTGGGGTTGAGAGCTCAATCCTGGTACGGCTGAGCTCTCAGCCCCCGTCCACGGCCCCGACTGGGCTCTCAGCCCCACCCCCCAAGCCAGGGCCAAAGAGGAGCTGAGAGCAGTGAATGGGGATGTGGCCTTGGCCAGAAGAGGTGGGACAGGGAGCTAGCCTCCCTACGAGGAAGCTTCATCCACCACCCATGACCTCTATGAGCATTCATATTTGTTACTCATCAGATATCCAGGCAATCATTCCCCTCTGTGATGGGGTGTACTAACCCCACACTGGGCAACAAGGGATTACAGGATTATTTTGGGCTCAGCCAGCCCCGCCCCACCACACCTGCAGCAAATGTTCCATCTTCTGGAGGAGGGGTGGCTCCAGGCACCAGTGCAGCAAGAGCATGCCTGGGGCGGCAAGCCGTGGGGCGCAGCCTGCCGGTCACTGTGAGGGCGGCAGTCAGGCAGCCTTCGGCCGTGTTTCTGCGAGAGATCTGTCGGTCCCACGGTTTTGGTGGCAATTCAACAGTGGGTATGACTAACGCACAGGACCGGGAGATCACCCGCAGAACTGCCGCCGAATCTGCATGACCGGTGGAACTCCCGCAGAAACGGCGCCCGAAGGCTGCCTGACTGCCATGCTTGGGGAGGCAAAAAACACAGAACCGCCCCTGTGCTGGAGAAATTAAAAGACAAGGAATTAGCTCATTTGGATGGCAGAGCTGGAGGTGAACAGACTGACAGCCCACAGCCACAGCCACAGCAGAGCTGAGCCTAAAGGCTCTGACACAGCTGGACCCACCCCAGAGACAATCAGAGAGGGACCTACTTCCTTCTCCTCCACCTGTGGACCCTGGAAATTCATAACCCTCTCTTACTTATTTTGGTTTGGACTGCCCCGACAGAGGAAAGTCTTGGACTAAGCTGATGGGGGGAAGGGAGACAAGAGGAAAAGGCCCAGAGAGGACAACCTTAAGCAGCTTTGGTTGCCAGACCACTGGTAGCCCAGGCTCCCCACCTCCACACAACCCCCTTGGCAGTCAGGGGTTGCGGCTGTGACCACTAGGCCATGCTCACCAACCAGACCCTGAGTCAGGACAATTACATCTCTGCATTAAGCTTCTTTGGGGTTTAAATAAACTATGAATTTATCTATATTCCATCCTAGCTATCAGAATCATCACTGAAAGTTTTTTATAGGCCACTAGATTATAATTGCCATTGATGTTGTTCCTCCCCATGCTCCCTGCACTTCCCTTTAGCACATTAATATCCTTCATGTTGTGGAACAAAACTACTCCATCTTCCTGCTTCCATTATAAATTCAAAGTCCACATCAGACCATTTCAGTTAAGTGAAGGCTTTTATTGTCATCTTTGCCTATAGTACACTAACAAGGTTTCCCAGTTCTGAACCTAGATGGTGCCCATCTAATGCGAGCATGCTTATGTCACAAAAGACATTCTAATGATTACATATCCAGACCTTCCTCTTCACTATCAGTAATTCATAGTGTCAGTATTCTTCTTTCTTGATTTGCAACTGTCATCAGATACTGTCTCATTTTGTTCTTAAATTTCCTTTTCAAATGACTGAAATACTTTGTTCCTATCACATCTTTCTTAATTGGTTTTTGTTCCCTCATGAACTTTAGTATAATAAGAATGGAAAATTCCTGGGTTTTTCCACTGATTGTGATAATAGCAGCCCTGGTCCCCAGAGGATATAATATCCAAATATATTTATTTAGTATGAATCACACAAAATTCTCCATCCAAACTCAACACTATGAAGTCGCCAGTAAGTTTTACTTGCCCCTTCTTTCTTTCATTTCATGCCATTCGTCTTGGTTACTGGTAGGGTTAATGTCTGGCTTTGACCTATTTTCAATCTGATGATACTTATCTGTTTCTCCAAGGCCAAAACACCAATCTTTTTGTAACTAGACAAAAGCTTCACCTTCTTATTACTGCTTGTTGCCATATTCTTCCTCCCACTTACTTGATCATCTATTCTTTCAACTGACAATTTTCCTTGCTTTTTTTCCTTCTCTGATTTTGTTTCATACGATGCTCCTTGTGACTTCAGCTGCAAATGTTGTACTTGTATTTTCATCTTAAGTAACTGTGCTTGACATAAGGATATCCTCATATACTATAATGTGACAATACTGAGACCTCATTGCAAGTAAGAAAAAAAAGTATTTTATCCATGAAGAAACTGACTCAAAGTAGCACTATCACTCCCTTTTGGGGGTCTGCTAAACTGAAATTAGAAAAAATGGCAATATGTTGCATACAAGTTTAGTGCTACTGGATGCTAATGTTGAAATATTGATGAAATAAAATAAGAGTGGTGAGACTATAGGAAAAAAAAGAAAATTGGAGCTGGAAATACTTAACAGGCAATTCTCTTCTATAATGCTTCATTAAGCTGTTTTGGTGAAACAAATACTTTTCTCCAGACTATTAAGAAGCACACACACTGTGACACAAGTCATTTAAGCTGATGAAAATTACTGTATAAATATAAAAACCTTGTTATGAACAAGAATGGATTGATAGACTGATCCCATCTCAGCACTATCTCCAGGGTTGTTCATTGCCAGACCAACTCAAGGCTATGACCAGTGCCCTTAATATTGTGATGTCCTTGATTATTCCATAAGGATGTAGTAATACTTTAGATACTGTGACAAAGTTCCTCCTCTACCTTAGTGGGTCCTGCGCTTATTTGGCAGATTTGCTCACCTCAGTGATCTTCCCCACAGTCTGGATCAACTACTCCTGTGTCTGATCAGGAGTTGGGAGGTTTGGGGGGAACCCGGGCCCGCCCTCTACTCCAGGTTCCAGCCCAGGGCCCTGTGGATTGGAGCTGTCTATAGTGCCTCCTGTAACAGCTGCATGACAGCTACAACTCCCTGGGCTACTTCCCCATGGCCTCCTCCAAACACCTTCTTTATCCTCACCACAGGACCTTCCTCCTGGTGTCTGATAATGCTTGTACTCCTTAGTCCTCCAGCAGCACACCCTCTCACTCTCAGCTCCTTGTGCCTCTTGCTCCCAGCTCCTCACACACACTTCCTCTCCTCTGGCTCCTCCCTGCCTGACTGGAGTGAGCTCCTTTTTAAACCCAGGTGCCCTGATTAGCCTGCCTTGATTGGCTGCAGGTGATCTAATAAGCCTGTCTGCCTTAATTGGTTCTAGCAGGTTCCTGATTACTCTAGTGCAGCCTCTGCTCTGGTCACTCAGGGAACAGAAAACTACTCATACAGTGACCAGTATATTTGCCCTCTACCAGACTCCTGTACCCTACTGGTTTGGATCTGTCACAATACATAGAGCAGTTAAGGGTCCCATGCTTCCCTTCTTTCCATACTACAAAGGGGAGGAAATGAAGTGGAAAATCCACCTCAAATTGTGCTAAAGTTGAAGGTAGCACAATGGTTCTGAAACATATTGTTTCCTGAGAGCCCACAAAAGCCCCTATGCCCAAACATCATGTAGTTGGGAAAGAAATAGTTACTTATCTTACAGTAACTATAGCTCTTTGAGATATGGTGTCTGTGGAATGTGGGTCGTGGAAAATATTTCAATAAGCCACAGTTACTGTAAGGTAAGTAATCATTTCTTCTTTGATCGTATGTATATATCCGATTCTTGGCAACTCACAAGCAGTGACCTGCTGAGGTGGAAGTGAGTGATTAGTCTACCTACACAAAGACTACACTACAGCTTTGTGAAAAGATGCATCAGATCTCGATGATGCAACTAGGGAATAGTGTTTTGTAAAAATATGGATTGAAACCCAGGTAAACACTTTGTATATTTTTTAGATAGGTATGCTTCTCAAGGAAGCTTCAGGTGCTGCCTGAGCTCAAGTACAACAAGTACTAATCTGAGCTGGCACATCTAAACTGTCTAGTTCATAATTAAGGTTATGATTTTGTCATGGAGGTCGTGGAAGTCATGGAATCGGTGACTTCCAGAGACCTCCATGATTTCAGCCTGCGGTGGCTGGGAACTGCGGGGGCCCCCGAAGTACTGAGCCAGGGCCCCTGCAGCTGCCTAGCCACCTTAGGCAGTGTGAGGACTCCACAGCTCCCCATTATGTCATGGATATTTTTAGTAAAATTTACAGACAGGTCACAGGCTACTGTGAATTTTTCTTTATTGTGCATGACCTATCCATGACTTTTTTACTAAAAATATCCATGACAGAATCTTAACCTTATTCATAATAGTCAAATGCAGCTAGACACCCTTTTTGAGAGTCTCTGGGTTGAAATAGCTTGCCCCTTCAACCTGTCTGCATAGGCTATAGAGTCTACTTTTCTCAGAGCACTATTATTATTTACTAAGGACTAATCTAGCCTTTCTCTGATTGGTATGTGGTTTGGGAAAGAAAACTGGTAAATTTATCATTTGGTTTAAATTAAAGTACTTTAGGAAAAAGTTGGTATTGGGCCTAAAGGTGACCTTATCCTTATGGAAAATTGTATATGGATGACCTGCAATCAATATTCCCTCTACATTTTCTTTGGGCTTACATTTGCCCAAACACAAAATGCTGTGTGTGTCCATTACAGTGACCAGACAGCACATGTGAAAAATCGGGACAGAAGGTGAGAGGTAATAGACGCCTATATAAGAAAAAGACCCCAAAATGGGACTGTCCCTACAAAATCGGAACATCTGGTCACCCTAGTGTCCATGTCCATCCCCCTGGAAACCACGTGCTGGGCAGAGGGTGGGGGTGGTGCTTTGGCCCTGTCAGGCTGCAGCTCTAGAACCTCTAATGGCAGTAGAGAGCCCAGTCAGGTCCCTTACCTGAGCTCCTGCACAAGGGGCGCCCCAGAACCATAGCCTCTTACTGGTTGGGCTGAGTGTGACCCAGGGACCAGAAGTGATTCCACTGACCTCCAGTGAGGAGGTGAGGCCACACAGCCTGTTATGTGGGATGCGGGGGAACAGAACACAGCAAGTTCTTAAAGGGTCATGCCAAATTGCTGCTGGGGCTGCACAGAGGAGACATGAGCAGCAGTGTCTGACCTGTGCAGTATATATAACATTGCTGTGCAGTCATGAGTGTGCACAGTTTATTGGCTGCCTGCCATAAAAGCCTGTATTTCCCCCAACTCTCAGTTCAGATGTAGTTGCTATTAAAAAATGCTATTTTTATGGATAAGTGTAACAGATTAGGTTGCCAAGAACTCAAAAAGTGGTCCATCAGACCCACTAGGACCACACTGAGGTCCCAGGGAGGAAAATGCCCACATTTGGATAGGAGAAAATTGTGCATCCTGGGGAATGATGGTGATATGCTGAAACAGCAGCTAAGTGCACCCAAACAGAACAAACGGATTGTCCTGAGTTCTTTAAAATCAGCAAAGAAATCCAGGATATCTGGGAATTAAGTGTTCATAGGAGGTGATGTTGCTCAGCCTATACTGAAAATCTTTTCCACTTGGCAGCATATGTTAGCCTGGAGGAATCCTTCCCACTCTGAATAAAAATGTTTTGATCATCTACAGAGCAAGATCTATCTGTCAGTAATCCATCCAATACCCAGGCTGTGAGGTGGAGGGAAGCAGAATCTGGGATCAGGGTTAATTTCATCCTAAGAGATTAAGTCTGACAGAAAAGGTAAAGAGAATGAATTGATTAGATCGTCAGCTCCGAGTACCAAAAATGCCATGGTCAAGCTGATGATATCATGATGACTGTGGCTAAATCCCATGTGATCTTCCTCAATACTCTCAAAATCAGTGGGATTGGAGAGTAAGCATATTTCATACTCGGAGAACATGAAATGAGGAATGTGTGTGATAAGGATCCAGGGGCTAGGCCTCCCCTTGCATAGAACTTGTGACATTTCTTGTTTCTGTCTATCGCAAAGAGATCTACTAATAATTGACCTCATTCCTGTAAGATGCTTCATATTATGGACTCATTGATCATCTACTTGTGGCCCCTGGAGAACTGTCTGCTCAGGCACTTTTTCTTGAGCTTTTTGTAGACCTGGGAGATGCAGTGGTATGTAGGAGACATGATGGTGGATGCACCAATACCAGAACAGTCTCCTAGCATAGAGAGGTTGAACAAATTCCTCCCTGTCTGTGTATATAAACACAAATGCTATGTTGTCAATCATAATTTGATGACTGAATTATGTAATCATTGGAAGAAATGCCATGAAGATTCAATGAATACCCTGAGTGCTAATACATTTATGTCCAATCTCTTCTCACTGGTAAATAGACCCAAACCCTATTGGTGGTGCAGATGAGCTCCCTACTCTAAAAGATATGTGTTGGTCACTAGGGTCTTGGTGGGAAGAGGTGGAGAGAATGGTACTCATTTGCATACCTGATTGGGATTTTTCCATACATTCAGGGAGGAAAGGACCGCGCGAAGAACTAGCATTGATATGTCTACATGGTGTTTATTTGGTAGGTACACTGACTTCAGCCAGCTGTTTTTACAGTGTAGGTGAAGTCTGGCCTGCTGTGTGATGTATGTACAAGAAGCCATGTGCCTGAGGAGACTCAAAGACCTCTTCACTGAGATATATGGCTGATGCTGCAGCTGGCTGATAAGTGTGGTCATGGATTCAAATCCGTCCTCATGCAAATCAGCTCTGATTGTGGTGGTGTCTATCAATTAATTCTATTCTTTGTGCTAGATTCAAAAGGTTTTTTTTTTTCTTTTTTTCAGGCCGAGCTCACTGAAAAGATTGAGAATTTGATTAATATAATTCTCCACTTGCTTACATGACATTCTTTGGATTGGCCAGTTGTTGTTCCTTGTTTTCTGCAATGAGCTACCACCAGAACTCTATATTTAGTGAAAATTCTCTGCTGTGGACAGAACAACAGCCCAGAGGCTAGCACCCTGTACTGATAGTCGTTTTGTCCTACTTGAAACCTTAGATGCTTCTGTGCCTGGGATGTATGGAGATATGGAAGTTAGCATCTTGCAGGTCAAGAGCCACAAACCAGAACTGTGGATCCAACAATCGAATTATGGAGGTTATTGTTACCATTCTGAACCTGAAGTGACGAATGAAGGTACTGAGTCCCCTCAATTCCAGAATAGGGGATCATCCTCCTTTCTTTGATTTTTCTTCCAATTATTTTCCAATTCCCCTTTTTCCTGTATTGGATTGCTACTTCCTCTGTTGCTCCCAGAGAGAGATGCAATTCCACTTCCTGCTCTAACACACTTTGTGAAAAGGGAAGAGAGGCAGGGAGAGATAGGAGCAATATGGGACTGCAGGGAAATTATTTCTAGAACCCAATAAACTGATGTTATCAGTTTCCATGTTCTCTGAAATAAATAAAGATGGTCTTCAAATGTAGCGAAGGTGGGGTAAAGATCTATCAGTATGGTTGTATAGAGACTCTCAACCCAACCCATCAAAATGAATGTTTTGAGGTAGCTGCAACACGAGATTGGATGATGTTGTGGCTGAATATCTCCCTATTTTGAAAGCACTGCCAGATTCATGGACATTCAGTGGACCTCTTGTGGTAAAAGATATTGGGTGATGATCTCTGCCTGATGTAGGCTTTCCTTGCACGCACGTGTGTGTGCCAAGAGAATAAAGCATGACCCAGAAGTCCCTGAGTGAATGAAAAACCTCATACCTCTTTACATAAAAAGATCCAGACTCACAAAGGGAATATCTTTCTCCATCAACTTCACCTCTATCAGGTTGCTGGAAGATTGGAGCCAGGATGCTCTTCTCATGATGATGCAAGTTGCCACAGAATGGAATGTGGTGTCAAAGGCATCTAAAACTGCCTGTATGGGTGTTTTGGCTATCAACTTTCCTTCTAAAATCAAAGACTTAAATTCCTCCCTGCACCTCTGCAGGAATTTTTCAACAAAAATCCAAGAAGAACAAATGGATATAAACTGGACACTAGGAAGTTTAGTCTTGAAATTAGACAAAGGTTTCTAACCATTAGAGGAGTGAAATTCTGGAACAGCCTTCCAAGGGGAGTAGTGGGGGCAAAAGACATATCTGGCTTCAAGATTAAGCTTGATAAGTTTATGGAGGGGATGGTATGCCTTGGTGAAAATATTCAGCACCACGGAGAGCACAAAAGACTCTGCTTTCTTCCTCACATGGAGCTCTTCTGCTATCAAAAAGGTTCTTGGTACAGAGAAAAACAGTTCAATAAACCTCAGTGCAGAAGAACACTGCACTGGGGCAGGTGGTGCCAAAATGAATGATGCCAAAATAGTTTATATTTAGGTGAGTGGTACTGTAGGGATTGTTGTACAAGTGGGTGGTGTTGAGGTAGAGATCTGTGCAGTAAACTCAGTATCCAAGCCAGGAAGCCTCGATACCCAAGATGGTGCTGGGAATATGGTACTGTGCTCCCACAGGGCTCCAGTAGTACCCAATTTGGGTCATGAAGTCCCCTTAGAGGGGGAGCAGTGAGGTGATTTGAACCTGTTCTTGCTGTGGACTTCTGACAGGGATGACTCCCTGTATTTCCCAAGGAGCAATGCTCCTTTTTCTCTCAAGGTCTAACAGTCTACTGAGTCTGCAGTTGTAGCAGTCTTAGAAGACTGGGCTTGGGAGATTGATGATGATCTGGAGCTCATGGGGGCATTTCTGGAATTAGATGGAGGTGGTCCAGGTGGTCTACTTTCTCTGATTGGAGGCATGCTGTATGGGGCAGTCTAACAGTAATAGTGTATGGCACACTTCTCTTGCCCTTTGAAAAAGGACTTACAAATAGAATATGTATCAGGAATATGACCCTCCCCAAGGCAGACAAGAAATTCAATGTGACCATCATTAAGAGAGCTACCTACAGTTCTTAATCCTGTAGATTTAGGATTGGACCTGGCTAAACGATGGTACCAGCAAAAATCTTTCTATCAAAAATAAAAACAAATTGCTCAACTGTGAAAGAATTGCCAGCAGGCAAGCTACCCTAATTACTAAACCTAAGTAACATTATAATATACAAATATCTATACTAAAGCTCAGAAAAAAGTGTGGTGAGATGCAGACCCTAGGGATCAATCTAGCAGCTACAAGTGGTAAGAAAGAACTGAGGGGCAGTTGGGCTTGCTATGCCCTTGGTACAGACCACAAGGACATTCAAGACACCTCCTCAGACTCAAGTGATACTGCTGACCAAAATTTCCCAGTCTGAAGCAGCTGCGGTGTATGCACACAAAGAATGGAATATATATGGACAATCACTCCATGAAGAACTGAAAGTTTGAGCAGGAGCGATGGAGCCAGAAAACAGTATAATCTTGGCAGTATAGTACCCTGACAACCCAGGGGATTTTAATACTGATTAGACCAGAATTAACTCCCTCTCTAGTGCCTTACACACACATGCATGCATGCACACCCCTTGACAGAAGGTTGGGCATATGGATATCAGGGAGATCCAATGGCATCATGGCTTTTGAGGAAGCTATGCTCTTGGGGGAGGGACTGGCTCTCTTCACTGATGTTCCAGAATCCACAAAAGGAACACATAGAATCATAGACTTTAAAGATCAGAAGGGACCATTCTGATCATGTAGTCTGACCTCCTCACAATGCAGGCCACAGAATCTCACCCACCTACTCTTGTATCAAACCTGTGTCTGAGCCATTGAAGTCCTCAAATCATGGTTTAAAGACTTCAAGATGGAGAGAATCTTCCAGCAAATGACCC
>NC_133769.1:91323449-91328490 GCF_003597395.2 Chelonoidis abingdonii
TGTGAATGAGTAGTGAGGACCTCATCGAGAAGAAATGTTGGGGCAACCTGGTTCGAGTGTCTGAGCTATTCGTGGTAACTAAATGAAAGGATAAACAAAATAGCTCGTGAAGGGTTTTGTATTCAAAGGGCTACTTTAAAAAATTAAGGAATTAGTAGGGAAGTTGCTTAGACTGAGAACTTGGGGATCTAAAGTGAGGGGCCTGGAATTACTCAAGTCAAAAGTTCAGAAACTACGAGAAGGCCTGCAGCCAAAAGGGGAAAAAGTCAAGAGCAGGAGTTGGAGACCAAGCTGGATGACAGCACTCAGCAGAGGTATAGACAAGCAGAACGCCTACAGGGTGAAGATGGGAGAGATCGCAGGAACCTTACCTATTTGAGTCAGAACATGTAGGATTAAAAGTGAAAGGCCAAAGCCGTGTTAGAGTGGAGCCTTGCAAAGGGAATAAACCACTATAGTAAAAGTCTATAGGCCATATTAAATAAGAAGAAAACAAAGAAAGAAGAAGTGGGGCGCTAACACGAGGTAGAGTCGGAGGTTAAGGATAATTCTAGGCATGGCCCAAATCTAAACAATACTTTGCCTCAGTCTTGTAAAGAGGAATCAGGAGTTTGGGATAATGGAGGATGAAAATGGGATGAGGATATGGAGGTTAGTATATACACACATCCCAAGGTAGAAGCCAGACTTCAAACAGTCTTATGGGACTAGTATCTGGGGACACAGAAAATCTTCATCAAGAATATTAAAGGAAGGCACAATGAATTTGCAAAGCCCTTAAGCATGAATTTTTAATGATCGGTAAGACTCGAGGTTGTACCAATTATTGACTGGAGATATGCTACCGGTAGTCATCTTAGATGAAAGGGAAAGAGTACCGGCAACTATAGGCTGTAGTTTGAACTGCAGTAGCAAGGTCTGGAATTATTTTGAAAAGAAGTAGTAACGGACAGTGAGGCATGGTAATTGGGGACAAAATACAAGATGGTTTTACAAAGGTCGTCTGCAACCAACCTGATCTCCTTCTTTGAGAAGGTAAACGATTTTTTGAACAAAGGAAACACAGTGGAGCTCTAAATTATCTCAATTTCAGTAATGCTTTGATAGTTCCACATGGGGATATTATAGCTACATTGGAAAAAGATGGGGCAATTGAAAATTGAAGGTGGATAAGGAACTGGTTAAAGGGACTACACAGGTTGTACTGAAAGGGTGAACTGTCAGCTGGGGAAGGTTAACTTAGTGGATTCCTAGGGAATGCAGTTTTGGACCAATCTGTGTTATCTTTTTTACTGCCTTCGGCACAGAAAATGGGAAATTGGAATAAAGTTTGTGGATCACAAGCAGGGAGGTATTCAAAACGAGAGAGACACCTGGAATATCTCTATCAGGAACGATCTGAATGACCTTGTAAGACTGAGTAAGAATATAGGATGAAATTTATAGTGAAAAGTGCAAGGTCTGCTTTAGGGATTAATACAGATTTAGCTATGATATGCGGGGTATGCCAGTTGGAAGTAACGAGGAGGAGAAGCACTTGGAGTATTGTGACTATGACTGCCATATGATATGGCCATAGAAAAAGCTATGCGGTTTGAGATGCATCAAGGCGAGGTATTTCCGTAGGATAGAGAGATTTAGTACCGTTACAAGGCACTGATGAGACTCATGCTGGAATACGTTGAAGTTCGGCTCCATGTTAAGAAGGATATTCAAACTGGAAAGGTACAGAAGAAGGGCTACAAGGATCTCGGAATGAAACCTGTCCCTTATGAAGGAGACTCAAAGTGCTTGGCTGTGTTGAGCCTAACCAAAAGAAGGCTGAGGGGAGATATGATTTGCCTCTATAAATAGTCGAGAATAAATACAGGGAGGGAGAGAATTATTTAGGTCATCATGTGACACAAAGAACAATATGGATATAACTGACCTCAGGAATTTAATCTGAAATTAGAACGATGCAGGGTTTACCATCAGAGGAGTGAAGCTCTTGAACAGCGCCAGGGGAGTGAGTGGGGCAAAGACTTATCCAGCTAAGACTAAGTTGAATAAGTTAGTACGGAGGGGATGTATAATTGATGGAGGGATAGGTAAGCAATTTTGCATTATGATCTTGGAACTATTGCAGTTAAATAAATGCCCATGGCTGTGACGGATGTTAGTGGGGTGGATCTGCGTTACTTACGAGAGTCTTCCCTAGGTGCTGGCCGGTGCAGTTGCCACATGCTCTGGGTTAGGTCCATCCTATGTTGGGTCTGGAAGAAGTTTTCTTCCATGCAGATTGGCGGAGGCTTGGGTTTTTCATCTTCTCTGCAGCGTGGGGCATGGTCAATAAACCATTTCTTCTATGAGGTCCTCACTACTCATCAAAACCAAATCTAAAATGGCATCCCCTCTTGTTGGTTCAGCAACTACTTGGTGAAGGAATCCATCAGCTATCGCATCTAGGAAAATCTGAGCCCTATTACTAGCACTTGTCCTTCAGTCTATATCTGGGAAGTTAAAGTCTCCCATTAGTATTTACTTCATTAAAAACATTAAAAAGGTCTCTATCCATATCCAAATCAGATCCTGGCGGTCTGTAGCACACCCCAAGCACTATCTCAGGGGAGGCTCTAGTAGCTTTCTTGCCCAATGTGATTTTTGCCCAGACAGACTCTGTCTTATCCATTCCATCCCTTCTTATTTCTTCACAGTATACCTCATCATTGATATACAATGCTACTTTACCACCTTTGCCTTTATTTCTGTCTTTCCTAAACAGCACATACCCTTCAATACCTGAACTCCAGTCATAACTACTATTCCATCATGTTTCTGTTATCCCTATAATATCCGGCTTCACTTCCTGCACCAGTAACTCTAGGTCCTTCATTTTGTTACCTAGGCTCCTTGCATTGGTGTACAAACATCTTAATTCTTGCTGTTTGGCATCACTCACATTCTTTACCCGATTAGGCCCATACATTCTACCATCAGTACCACCTATTAGAATGGTATCTACACTACCCTTCCTCTATTTGTCCATTCTCCTACCCATGGCTGTATCCTTTCTTACTTCATTTTCTTCCCTCTCAACGTTAAAATCTGGCATGGAGATTACCTGGACATCTCCCAACCATCTCCCGCCGATTTCTAGTTTAAAGCTCTCTTAATTAGTTGTGCCAGCCTCCATCCTAGAGGTCATGCCCTCACCCCTCCCAAAAGGCAGCATGGTTTCTGCTACAAGGAAGCAACCTATTCAAGTTCATTTGCAATGTTTTCTAAGCACTTTTTACCCTTGTTCTAGTTTTCTGCAAGAAGGACATTTAGCCCTAAATCATGAATACATATAAGTGACATCAGTGCTTCAAAGAAACAGGTGGATCAGTAAATGCTGCAATTTTCTTATGGAAGTTTTATACGAAGGAACTCAAATTGTAGTGGAAAATGTATGTTATCAAAGAACTGACAGGACAGTTGACTACTAACTATGAAGTGTGGAATACATGAGGGAACTGGCAAAGCTCTTTTAAAAAACAAAGAACTTAACAATCAAAGTAAAGGATAAAAAAATTGATGTGTGACATTTAGCCCAAATGGGTGAAGTAACAGTGTCATTACAGAATTCAATAACTTCAAAAGATTGCTGGTCTTCTTTGAAAGTGGTTCAACTGGACTATAAGAGCTAATATTAAAGTCTAATACTTTAATACTAATACTTTGAGGGAAGTTGACCCAAGAATATGAAAAACAAAAAAATCAGAAAATTCTTGCATAAAGTTTCTTAGAGGATTCGGAAGGGTATAAAGCAAAAGTATAGTGAACAAAAGGAGCACACAAAAATATATTCTAAGAAAGTCTTCAGTGTTTGGACTTCCTGAAATGCTTGTGAGTTGCTGCATGCACTATTCTCATTTATAATACCTGTATCCCATGTTATAAGTTAATATTTAAGTATTTGCTTTGTAACTATATAAATGTTTTCTAAGAAATTAGACTCCCCTTTCCCCACATCTTACAAAGTGTGAAATACTAGTTTACCACAAGAGGTGTCTCCATCTCTTGTCCAACAAAAGAAGGCCTATAGACACTAGACAAGCATTGTGGAACATCAGAGACAAAAGATTTTGTTGAGTGCTCCCCCACACCCATGACGAGGGGACATGCACAAACCTTCGTTCCATGGGGGAAAGGAATAAAAATCACTGACCAGAAGGAACTGTATCACTATGCTGCTTGGAATTTGGAGAGGGCAATATTTCTAAGCATAAGCAAGCTTAGCCTGGGTTAGTCCTAAGACATATAGAGCTTGCACATTACAGCAGCTTCTATTGCTTTTTGAAACCTAAGACTGTAACTCATCTGCTAGTGTATACTTACCTTCTTTAACCTTATAAATAACTCTCATTTCTTTTTCCTAGTCAATAAATCTTTTGTTAATTTATTACAGGATTGGCTAAAAGCATTGTCTTTGGTGAGAGATCTAAGGTACAATTGACCTGCTGTAAGTGACTGGTCCTTTTGGACTGGGAGTAACCTGAATATTATTGTGATTTTTGGTGTAAGGGACCATTTATCACACAGGCAGGCTTGCCTAGGTGGAAGATACACAGTCCCCATGGGCACTCCAGTCTATGACTAGATGTTAAGGCTGTCATAGTGCTTGAGGAATTCACACTTGATGGTTGGTGAAATCTAATTATAGAACATAGAGTCAGTTTGGGGTTTGTGCCCTGGTTTGTACCAGTCTGTGCTGAGGTTGGCACACACATTTGTGAGCCACTCTAGACAGCTTAACAAGTACAATAGGTATGAATGAAATGTGAATTGTTTAATAGTGTCGTATTCCTCGAATGCTATGCTAAAGAAATAGGGTGTTAGCTAAAGCCTGACAGCCAATTTTAAGTGGTTCAAACTAGATCTACATTCAGTATAACACTGTGAGCCAGCAGGCGTTTATTGCCCCAAAAATAAGGACTGGATGGGACCTCAACAGGTCATCTAGTCCAGCCCCCTGCACTCATGGCAGGACTAAGTACTATCTACACCATTCCTGACA
>NC_133769.1:91329344-91355531 GCF_003597395.2 Chelonoidis abingdonii
ATTCCTGACAGGTATTTGTCTAACCTGCTCTTAAAAATCTCCAGTGATGGAGATTCCACAACCTCCCTAGGCAATTTATTCCAGTGCTTAACCACCCTGACAGTTAGGAAGTTTTTTCTAATGTCCAACCTAAACCTCCCTTGCTAAAATTAAAGACCATTGCTTCTTGTCCCATCCTCAGAGGCTAGTTGTTCTACAAGTGTATTTGTTCATCTGTTCTATTGAATATCCCACTGTTTTACTAGATAAGAATAAGAATACTCGTTTAATTTACATTTACTTCTTCGCCCTAAATGACAGAGTGCTGTAACCTTGCTAATATAATTATTGAGCCAGAGACAAAAATATGTTGCAATGTATTGAGAACATATTAGAGTCTTTGTTCTTAGCTTATTATTTCAGGATAAAAAAAGAGTATATCAAATTGTGGTAATTAACTCAGGCTGAGCAGCATTAATATCTGTTCATGTCATAACTCTACCTCCTTCCCTTACTTAAATGGCAGAAAGGAGCAAATTTATGGACAATGGTTTCTGTGAATCTCTGTTTCATTCCCCCATTGTCCTCCTGCCAGAGTTACAAAGAGATTTTATAAAGGAAACTGGTTTCAACCTTAACTATGAAGAGGCTACTGCATCTTCTTCATAAGAAATTTAGTAAAAAAATGAGTAATTATTACCAGTATAGACTCTATTTTCATAATGCTATATAATTTATCAATAGATTTTCAAATGAGAACATTAATATTAATACTTGCATGTATTCATAGTCATACAAAACATATCATACATTTCTTTAAGGTATGTGCTATAGTTATAAAGTTAGCTGCATCTCTGACCCATCTCTGAGTACACTCCTTACAGGGTTTAGACCACATGCCTTTACCTGCTCTAGATGGTTACTAACCTTTTGTAAATGTTCTCTGAGATGTGTTTTATATGTGCATTCCACTCTTGGTGTGCACACCCTGTGTACAGTTGTTGGAAATTTTTCCCTCAGTGGTATCTATCAGTGTGGCTTGAGTGCCCTTGGCTGCCATGCCCCACTGTGTGTCATTATAAACGATCCAGTGACCTCTGAGCTCCCTCAGTTCCTTCTTGTCAGACAGCTCTAACAATGAGGGGTATGAGGGCAGGCGTGGAATGGACATGTGCAATACATCTCAAAGAACAATAGTTATAAAAGGTTAGTAACTGTTTTTTCTTCTTTGAGTGATTGCATATGCATTCCACTCTTGGTGACTCACAAGCCATAACACAGGAGAAGGGATCAGAGTTCATTTGCACAGAGACTGGAGTACAAATCATTCAAATTTAGCATCATTTCTGAGTACCGAGTAATGGTATAATGGGATACAAAGGTGTGAACTGAAGACCAGGTTGCTGCTCTGCAAATGTTCTGGATAGAGACTTGTGCAAGGAATGCCATTGTGGTTCCTGCAATCTTGTGGAATATGCCATCAGTTAGCCCAGCAGGGAAATGCGAAATTGGAGCTACCACGGACAGATCCAATAGAGTGGAGAACCAGTACTGTCAAGGCCATTAATATAACTCTGGCCAGGTCCAGCTTGATCTTTAGCAGCACTCTGTGTAGGAGTGGGCTTGCGGGAAAAGCACAGTAGAGCTTGTTCATCCAGGGTAGCAGGAAAGCAGTTGTGATGGAACCAGGACTATGGCCTTCTAAGGAGCAAAACTGTTGGCATTTCCTGTTGATCTTGCTTGCATATAGGCCTATCTGGAGAATCCCCCACTGCTGGAAAAAGCATCTAGCTATACCTGGGTGGCTCAGCTTAGGCGATCCACGAGCTCATTCTGCACCCCTTTAAGGTAAGAGGCCCTAAGATTGTTTGAATTGGCAATGCAAAATAGGTAAATTGTGTCCTGACAAAGCAAGGAAGAGCGAGTGCCCCACTGCCTGTTGAGGTAAAACATTGCTGCATTGTTGTCTGTGAGAACAAACAGGCTTTTCCCCTTGACGTGCAGTAGGAAGGCCTGATAGGCAAGGCAAACAGCCCTTAGCTCTCTGCCACTGATATGAAGAAAGAGATCACTTGAAAACCATAAGCCCTGAGTTCAGAGGGGGGCCAGATGAGCTCCCTGCCCCAGGACAGATCCATTCATCACCAGTGTCATCACCAGTGTCAGTGAAGGCCAAAGGCGGTGTGACAGATCCAAACCAGTGGGGTACAGGAGTCTGGTAGAGGGCAAATATACTGGTCACTGTATGAGTAGTTTTCTGTTCCCTGAGTGACAGAGCGGAGGCTGCACTAGAGTAATCAGGAACCTGCTAGAACCAATTAAGGCAGACAGGCTTATTAGATCACCTGCAGCCAATCAAGGCAGGCTAATCAGAGCACCTGGGTTTAAAAAGAAGCTCACTCCAGTCAGGCGAGCAAGAGCCAGAGGAGAGGAAGTGCGTGTGAGGAGCTGGGAGCAAGAGGCACAAGGAGCTGAGAGTGAGAGGGTGTGCTGCTGGAGGACTAAGGAGTACAAGCATTATCAGACACCAGGAGGAAGGTCCTGTGGTGAGGATAAAGAAGGTATTTGGAGGAGGCCATGGGAAAGTAGCCCAGGGAGTTGTAGCTGTCATGCAGCTGTTACAGGAGACACTATAGACAGCTGCAATCCACAGGGCCCTGGGCTGGAAACAGGAGTAGAGGGCGGGCCCGGGTTCCCCTCAAACCTCCCAACTCCTGATCAGACACAGGAGAAGTTGACCCAGACTGTGGGGAAGATCACTGAGGTGAGCAAATCTGCCAAATAAGCGCAGGACCCACCAAGATAGAGGAGGAACTTTGTCACACGGATAAAGGGAATGCCCACATAAACACTGAGTGGGTCTGTCCACCAATCTAGCAAAGTCAGTACCTGCAATGAAACAGTGAGCACAGAGTTCAGATGGTGGAAATTTGGTGAACAAGTGGAGGCCAGCCAATTTTGGAGAGTTCTGAAGTGCAGCCCAACATGTTGACAACATATGTGCACAAAGTCATATGCCTCAGGAGTAGCATACAGTTCTGAGCTGTTGTGATTGGGTGAACCTTGAGATCTGCCACAAGAGATCAGATCATTTGGAAACTTGCACCCAGAATGAAAGCTGTGGCCTGAGTAGAGTCCAGGACTGCACTAATGAACTCTATCCTCTACACTGGACAAAGGGTAGACTTGTCTAAGTTGATCAGTAGACCTAGAACTTTGAAGGTTGACTGGATGAGTTTAACATTGGAAAGAATCTGAGCCCTGGACTGGCCCTTGACTAGTCAGCCATCCAGGTAAGGGTAGACCTATACTCCTAGTCTCCTCAGGAATGCCGCTACCACAGACATACATTTTGTGACAAACCAAGGAGATGCTGACAGGCTGAAAGGCAATACAGTGAACTGATAATGAGAGTGCTTCACTGTGAACCTGAGAAACTTCCTGTGACCTTGATAAATTGCCACATGAAGGTAGGTGTCTCTTAATTTGAGGGCAGCATACCAGTTTCCAGGATCCATGGAGGGAATAATGGAAGCCAGGGTAACCATGCAAAACTTTATCTCTTTGAGATATTTGTTGAGCTGGTGCAGGTCTAAAACTGGTCTGAGACCACCTCCCTTTGGTTTCAGGATTAGGAAATAACAGGAATAAAGCCCCTTCCTTCTGACACTGTGGACCCTCTTCTATTGCTCCTACCTGAAGGAGAGACTGAACCTCATGGATTAGGAGCGCCTTGTGAGAGTAGTCCCTGAAGAGGGACTGGGAGAGAGAGGTAGAAATAAATTGAAAGATATATCTCTTTTCCACAGTGCTTAATATCCAGTAGTCTGAGCTAATCCAGGACCAAACACTGAGGAAGTGGGAAATGCAGTTTCCAAACCTGGGAAAATGGAATCTGGCATCCTGGAAACAAGCATGGCAACCTTGAGCATTCTATCAGAATTCTTGTTTAGCAGCCTCTAGGTGTCTAGATGAAGCAGGCATTGATGTAGAGGCAGAAGAAGGAAGAGGTCTATGTCTGTATGTCTATAATGACTGCTCTTCTTTCTCTGCAGGTTCTGCCAAGGAGAAAGGGCAGAGTCACAGTGGTCAGCTATGGGTAGAATTGCGTTCTGGATGGGCTGGAGTGTACTATCCCAAAGATTTAAAAGCTGCCCTACAGTCCTTCAAGCAGTGGAGCTTAGTCAGTTTGCTCTGAAAACAGCAAAGACCCTTCAAACAGCAGGTCCTGTAAAGTTTGTTGGACCTCTTGAGGAAGCCCTGAGGATTGCAGCCAAGAGCTCCTGTGCATGACCACTGCAAAAGACCAGTAATCGAGGCATCCCTTGGTACCAAGTAATGGAAAAGAACCCTAACTGTGGCCAGAAAAGAAAACTTACCCTATCTACACTACTAACTATCGTATCTACAATTAATTTACAATGAACACACCATAAGCATTTGCTAAGGCAAGCCAAATGATTCCAACAACCATCACGGGCAGTAACAAGGAACTGAGCTCATGGGCTGCTGAGCCCTTTATACTAGCATGCAGTGGTGCATGACAAAAGACCACATTCAACCCACCCCAATGGGTATCACCGAGGGGAAAATTTCTGATGACTGTGCATAGAGCACATGCACATAGGGTGACCAGATGTCCCAATTTTATAGGGACAGTCCCGGTTTTGGGGTCTTTTTCTTATATAGCAAGGGTAGGCAACTTATGGCACATGTGCCGAAGACAGCACACAAGCTGATTTTCAGTGGCACTCACACTGCCCGGGCCCTGGCAACCATTCTGGGCAGTTCTGCGTTTTAATTTATTTTTAAATGAAGCTTCTTAAACATTTGAAAAACCTTATTTACTTTACATACAACAATAGTTTAGTTATATATTATAGACTTATAGAAAGAGACCTTCCAAAAATGTTAAAATGTATTAGTGGCACATGAATCCTTAAATTAGAGTGAATAAATGAAGACTCGGCACACGACTTCTGAAAGGTTGCCAACCCCTGGTATATAGGCTCCTATTACCCCCCACCCACTGTCCTGATTTTTCACACTTGATGTCTGGTCACCCTACATGCACATCAAGAATGGAACGCATATATGTAATCTCTCAAAAAAGAATCATGCAATTCCCCCACTCTTAGATCAGGTCCCAGGGTACAGAACCTTGTCCATCAACTGTGCTTACCCAGCAGGTCCACCTGGATTTGGAACCTGCAGCCAGTGACCAGTGGGTTAGTGATCCCAAATAGCCTTCTTAAAACTAATATATTATTTAACCATACAGACAAAGCATTCCATAAGTGAAAATTATTTTAAAACAAGAGGTCTACATATATGTCTCTAACCTAGAATCTTAGGTAGACCTATCTTACCCCAGAGCCCTACAATCTTGAGATTTGTGTCTGTTTGTTCCCCTCAACTCTCTCTCCCCCGTCCTTAAAGCCCTATCTTTAAATAAAGGTAGAATTCTTTGTTACCAGTTTTCCAGGCTTAGATGTGCTGTCAAAACCAGTTTGATGAACTCCACAGGGGACTGAGACAGGGTATCAAAGTGAATGGCACTTATGTTGTCTCTCGGGTGTTTGCTGAAAAGTATAGTATATCTGGATCTACGGTCCCTTTCCTGATTGAATTTCCTTATACTCCTGCTACTGAACCAACTTTTTCTCTGTCTGTCTGTCTGTCTCTCTCATTTACATATATATAATTAAATATAAATACACTAAACATCAGAATAACCCAGTCAACATACATTTATAAATTACTACAGGCAGCTTCAAATCCATCACATATTTCCCCACTTTATATCAAACTGGATGAATATGCTTCTAGGCATATATGCGAAGTTTTTATGTGCCTTTGCATATCAGCATTATCCCAAAATTTCTGATTCTGCAGCGGGGACCTGAACTGGCCACTTCCCCCTTCCTTTCATCTATCAGAGATTGAGGTGGGTAGTGATCACTTATGCTTTATGTGCTAACTATCGAGACTATATGCTGGGTTTTCTCTCCCTTTGGTCAGGACAGGCCTAATCTCTGCTAAAGATGATTTTAACCAAGCAGTAATTCCTAGCCTCCCCATTCTCCAGTTTTGGCATGCTTCAGGGTGTCTGTCTCTATCCCTGTGCTATGTGACTATAAGGAACCATCCTCTCTCTTGGAGATAATCCTTTTCTGTTTCCCCAGAAATTGTTCCCTCTCTTTTCACAAGCAGGGGGGTGAAAGACCCCACACTTCAAGCTCCATCATATGCATTTTCACAAATGACCTTCTGCTGTGACAAGCAATCAGCACTTGATCTTCCGACCCCAATTTAGCTTTCTCAGGCAACAGAACAAAAGTCTGATTCAATTGTGTAACATTATTTCCCAACAAAATATCAAATGGAATACACTCCAATATTCCCATCATCAACATTCCTAAATCCTTGGTCTCTACAGAGATTTTGGCTAGAAGCAGGCAGCAAGATACAGTATTCATTCATTATTACAGGCAGCTCCAAATCCATCACACTATGTTCCATTTCTTTACCTTACTTCCATATAAATAAGCCATATTTGCAATATAAATATATATTACATACAAAAATCCATGTTAAAAGAACATTATTAAAGTTGCAAAGTCAAGTATTCAAAAATTAGTAAATGGGAGATTTAAGGTTGTCAGTGTAACCTTAAAGTGGCCCCCTTATAAATATGTCCTGTCCCTTCCAATCTGTCCTTGTCTCAGTCCTGTCTCTTCCCAACTCCTAGTTCCTCCTCCAGAAAACCCTATTCTCACCCCTCTGGACTTCCAAACTCCCCTACCCATCACTCAGTGCTAGTCTCTTTGCTCTGACATTCCCAGTCTCCCACTCCCTCCAGCCTTTTGTCACTAGTCTGCTTGCCCAACAAGTCCCAATTCCTCCCCTTCCAGTTCTTCATCTAATCAGTTTCTCATTTCCACACTGACCACTAGTGCCCGCACACCTCACCCACATTTCCTTTCCTCACTGGCTCCCTGTCCCAGTCTTCCTCCTTGGACTCCTTACAATTGGAGGTGTGATTGCAGCATGTGTATGTATAGCTGTGCTAGCTTTAAACTACTAGCTATCATGGTGTAGCAAGGGAGTGTGGCCTCCCTCCCAGACATATGAAGGGATAGCCGCAACCACCCCCTGGTGAGCAGAGCCAGGACATCTGCGCCTGCCCCTCTGGAAGCAGAGGGGTGGTACAGGAACCAGAAATACAAAAGGTGGGCCTTCTAGCTCAGCTGGAGAGGAGCTACCAGAGAAGAAGGATATCCCCCATCTGCTGCTGGAGCTCAGATACAATGATGGCCACTTCAGCACCCGAGACCCGAAGGGACTGCTGAAGCTGCTGGTCACCAAAGAAACTGAGGATCTGTTGGGGCTGCCTTTAGCTGTTTACCCCAGTGAGACAAATGACAACTCCAGGACCCAGGTACCCCCTGAATGGGAGTGTAGGAAGTGGCCCAGGGAAGCTGAATATAGTTTGGCTGCGATGCTAACTGACAGCTGGCTAGCGTGTCGCAGCCAGATTACCTGCTGACCCAGAGGTGGACTAGTCCACCACTGTTAGAACCCTGGGCTTGGACCTGGTGGAGGCAGGTGGGCCTAGATCCTCCTACCCTCTGCCATTCCACTCGGAGGTAGCAGGCTCCCCACTCTAGACCAAGAGGCCTGTGTTTGTCAATGGTCCGCCAGAGCCAGGACCCTCAACTGTTTGGTGCCCCGCCCTGCCTGAGGGACTGGGCTTGTAGACTCATTACTGCTCTGTTCTGACTACAGGCCAGAGCCTTCTGTTTGCTGCCCTGCCCGAGGCCCTGGGCTTATAGACTCATTACTGCTCTGCGGTGACTGCAGGCCAGAGCCCTCTGTTTGATCCCCCGTCCTGCCTGAGGGCCTGGGCTGAGGTTACTGACTGTTCTACTCTGCTGAGTGACAGAGGCCTCAGTGCTAATTCCCCCTGAACTGTGCTCCTCCAGAGGCTTTGTAGCGAGGAGGTGTGGCCTCCCTCCCAGATGGGTAGAGGGACAGTTGTGACCACTCTACAGATGACTAAAAATAGCAGTGGAGATGCACTGGCATGGACTCTGGCATGGACTACAAACATGAATATACACAATGTTCTGTGAAGGCTTCTAGAACCCATTCTAAAGCCTGCACCACCAAGTATTCACTGCTATTTTTAGCCACAGTAGCTAGATTAAAGCTAGCCTGGGTATAATCACACCTTTGATTGCAGTATAGACATATTCTCAGTATCTCATGTCCTGGTTGCTTGTCCTGTCTCTTTGCCTAGCCAGTCCCACTTGTTTCCCTGCCCCTACACTCTCACTCCTCATCAGGTCTGTCTTCCTCTCTCTACCCTTCTGATTATCAGCCCCAATCTGCTTGCCCAGCAAGTTCCAGTCTCCCTCCCAGCTCCCCAGGTCTGCCTGTCCTCCAGTCCCATACTAATTGCCCAGTCAATCCCATTCTCCACCTCATCTCCCAGTCTCCTTCTTTCACCCCAGCTCCAAATCTGTTTCCCTCCCCAGATTCCTTGTCCTAAGCTATTCTCCCTGCCCCCCATCCCACAGGTCTGGCTCTTCTCCACTCTGCATTCAACTCAGGCATCTCCCTTTTCCACATTGCTTGGACCCAGCCATGCAGGCACTGAGTGCAGAGAAGGTTCCCCATTCAGAGCCCCAGATCCTGCACAGCCCACAACAGCGTGCAACAATTGCAGAGAAAATTTCTGCTCAGCTTGAAGCTAGAGCAGTGGTCACCAACCCGTCAATCACGATCAACTGTTCGATCCTGGAGACTCTCCCAGTCAATCACGATCTCTGGCCGCAGTGGTGCAGCGAGACTCCATGCCACAGCCCCATGCTGCTTCCGGAAGCAACCAGCATGGCCCTGTGGTGAGGGAGGTGAGGGGCAGGGGTCTCCGCGAACTGCTCCTGCCTGCAGGCACCACCTCCACAGCTCCCATTGGCTGGGAACAGGGAGCTGTGGCCAATGGTAGCTGCAGGGGTGGTGCCTGCAGAGAGGGGCAGCACGCAGAGCCACGTGCCCCCAGGGGCCGCAGAGGTGCATTGGCCCCTTCCAGGACCAGCGTGTCCATGTGAGGCACTAGTGGCTGGCAGGGTGACCTGGCTTGTGATAGGGAGGAGATGCTGAGGTGCCTGAGTGGGGCTGGGGCAGGCAGAGAGCCTGTCTTAGCCCTGCTGTGCTGCTGCCCAGGAGCTGCCTGAGGTAAGTGCCCCCCTCCTGGAGCCAGCACCCCATACCCCAGCCCTGAGCCCAGTCCCACAGCCAACACGCCATACCCTCTTCTGCACCCCGAACTTCCTCCCACACCCCAACTCCCCGCCCCAGCCTTGATCCCCCCTCCCAGAGCTTGCACCCCTCACCCACCCTGCATCCCAAACCCCTGCCACAGGCTCAGCCCAGAGCCCACTCCCACACTGCAAACCCCTCGGCTCCAGCCCAGACCCCCCAACCCCTCCTGAATCCCTACCCCCTGCCCCAGCCCGGTGAAAGTGAGTGAGGGTGGGGGAGAGCAAGCGACCAAGAGAGAGGACAATAGAGTGAGGGGGCGGGCCTTGGGGAAGGAGCAGAGTAGATCCTGGATTGCCATTATGTTCAAAAAGTGATCTTGGGCATAAAAAGGTTGGAGACCATTGAGCTAGAGAATGCCCAGTGCGAGCAGAATCTTTGGAGAATTTAGCTAATAAAATTTAAGAAGTCTCTAGTGAGCATGTTTAAACTAATTTTTTTGTATTTATTTTATGATTTTTAAGTTAGCCACATTTAGGCAGATTTTGACAGGGATGGCAAAGTGCACATTCCTGATACAAAGACGACTCCCTGCCATGTTTCCGATCCCTGATTCAAAGCATATCACTAGAGCTTCCCAGAGAAAAGGTTGCCAGAATGTTTTAACTTGGGCAAAACATTTTTCCCCCCGGCTTCATTATTGGAAATGGTTGACCTCTTTCGGTTGAAATTTTTTTATAAAATACAGACTTAGACAGACACCCAGCATGGAAAATTTCAACCCAAATAGGTTAAAGTTTGGCAAAGTTCGCAGCAACCAAAAACAGCATCTTTATAATGGAAAGTATCAGGGAACCTTAATAATAGGTGGTGCTCCCAGCCCTGAATATCAGCCTTAGCTGCAAACACGATGGAGTAGCCCCAGATGTTAGTGTGACTCAGACACACACTTCTGAGTCACAATTCCTCCCTTGCTTACTTCTTGCTTTGGGAAGGTAGTAATTTAGTATTGGCCTATACCAGCAATAAATTACTACCTGAACCAACAGCTACTCTTTCCCCTTTCCTCTCCCCCCTCTCCTCCTTCATCCCCTTCACATATGCTGGTTCAGCTACTCTGACCAGAGAATTGGGAAGAGGAGCACCAATGTAGATTACCCAATTATTTCTTGCCTCCCACACATTATCCACCTGTTCCAGGGATAATGGGTGAGTACCCCACTTACTCCTATGCTCCTGGACCCAATATCCAGGTAGCACACAAATGTAGGGGTGGGGACTATTTACTCCCTTACACAGGCACATAGTCCAATACACAATCTAGCTCAGAATGGAAACCTTCTCATAACAGGAAAGAAGGTTGATAACATATACATATATGAATATAATTAATTTAGTTTATATATAATATTTATATTTGGTGCACTGAAATGTTACTCATCCTCATTATGCAAGAAAGTCTTTGAATGATCATTTGGCCACTTGACTACATATGATAATACACTGCAATATGTGTACAATACAGGAAGCAAAGTGATTGCAAATTATTTATGTGCATAATTTGACAAATTAGCTACAGGGATGCCAAGCAGGATATGGAAGCAGATAAATAATTACTTGGGAAAATAGAACACTAAAAATAAGTGACAGTGATGTTATTAAGAAAACCAGATTTAATTGGGATCCTGGGGTCAGTACTTCCAATTTTTTTTTTACCTACAGCACTGACCTAGATGTAAAGATCAACTAGTCATATTTAGTGGTACCTTAAAAAGGAAAGCAAAGAACATTGACAAGGCAGCAATTACATTTAAGTGAATTTTAATCATAATCTCTTAACTTTCAGAACTATCATTCATCTGTAGAGTACAGTCTCATATCTTATATATTGGTAGCTTGTATGGTTGTACAACAAATACGTATAGGTAAAAGTCATAAAATACTTGGAAATAAGTAAAAAGCACTCAGTACATTTTATCTATACTTTTTCTTCCTATATAAAACTTGGACAGCTTCTTTAGAAAACGTACTTGCTTCTTTATTATATATATATATATATATATATAGTTGACAAACTCAGAGACAATCGAGCTAACGAGGAGGGGGTGTAATTAAGTCACAGAAGGCTATCGCCCTGGGGATAAAGTTCAGCTGGGACAGGGGTTTCAGCGGAACTAACATTGAGGTCACGTGGCCCCAATTGCTGAGACCTTGTTAATCATCTGCAGGGAGCAAGAGTTGGGGAGCGAAGAGAGAGCAGGAACCTGCCAAGTATGGCAGCTGACTCTGATGGACTCTTCTTGCAGCAATTGCATATTCTCCCCAGAAGGAGAGGGAACCATAGAGCAAGGATCTGCTGAGAAGGGATCAGTCAGCCCAGGCGCGTAGATTGGAAGTTTTATTTTTTCTTTTACTTTGCCCAGCCTGTGTTCCAGCTAACAGACGACTTGAGCATAAAAAGGAGAGGCAGTACTTTGCACAGCGGGTGTCAGGGATTGCGATATCTCATGGTGAGTGAGGGCTCATGTGGCAAGCCATACACCTGCAATAGGTAAAACACACAAAAAAAAATTATTTTTTTTTAAAATGGCGGATGTACTGAAGGCGTTGTGCAGGCACTGCGGCCACAAGAGCTACCAGAGTGGATGTTTGGCTGCCCAGCGGGAGTTCCGTAGGTGGCAACAGGAGGACAACCAGCTGTGATGAGCCAGCAGCCAGATCGTAAGCAACTCTAGACACGCGTGTAACAGTGAAGGCCCTGACCACGATGGACGCATAGGGGCCATGGGAGTTGCTGCAATGTGGCGCGAAGCAATACTTGACGAAGATTGACTAACAGATAGACGATCATAGAAGTATCCCTTGCGCTCGAGAGGACGGCACTAGTGGGAGGCCTGGCCCCAGCAGTGCCGGTCTAATGCTCCATTCCTATGTGGGAGGAGCCCAGAAAGCCTTTTCTTCACACCTGGACCGCAGAAGCAGCTTGGAATTACTCTCGACTGATAGGCGGAACATACCTGGGGAGAGCGACGTAACGCTAGCCATAGAAGGCGCCACACGCTTTCACGAATGAAGAGGCCAGGTACGGGAGGTACAAAACCCCAGATGGTCCCAGCTATTATTTGTACACCTTGCTCGAGTGGCTCCGCCTGAGGCCGATGGGCGGAAGTAGTAGAGTCTGTTATGGGACAGTACATGAGAGGGTTGCATCGGACAGATACGGGGCGGGATGCCAAATGATCCCTCTCTCTAATGGGACAATTAGTATGCTCTGTAGAGAGATAAAGCACAATAGAAACACCATTCTCAGACAGGGGAGGGGTGCCAGAATCGAGGCCAGCCTCCGCCGAGGCCTCGGTTGCCTAGGCTCCAGCGGAATAATGGAGGGGAGGCAGGAGTGAACGAGCCATGCAGTCCGGAGAAGACTGGTGCATGGGAGAAGGCTCCAGGTACATTCCCAGGCAGCCCAAAAACTAGGGGGCTGCTACAGGTGGAGTACGATGTTTGCCTGCTGGTGAATTAGGGCATATTGCTGCCCAAATGCCTTATCTTAGAAGCCTATGCAGGTGAAACTAGAGATGGATATAGGGACCATGCGAGCTAATAATCTAGTCGGTGATTGTCCTATTGAACACTAGGGCCGTTAAGCTGAACGCGTTGTAGAGACACAGCATTAATAGACTCGGGCAGCTACTTACACTGGGTCTCAGGAAGCTGGTCATGGCCAGGCCAACTATCCCAGGCCAAAACGTCGGGAATATCCTTATACATGGGAGTATTGCCATACTACCTGACCGTCCTCCCACGCATCGAAGTTCTCGGAAAAACCCACGGAAACCTGGCTGTAATGATCGTTCGAAATCCCCATCCTGTCCTTATCGGACGAGACTTCCAGGGTTTGATGCCTTTCCCTGAACGACGGGAAGGAAGGAGGACCTTGGGATCCAATAGGTGGCCCAGATAGGGGCCCTCTCCGCTTCCACGGTTTAGCCAGTGATGTGTTCTCCCACCGAGGTAAGTCCAGGAAACTCGAGGGAACGGTAGGCCAAAATGAGCGGGACAGAGAATCCTGACCCGGTAACTGACGCCTCATGGCGTGGAAAGATTCGGGAGGCTAGCCGGGACTAGTCAGCACTCAACCCAATTGTTTGCGGGCTCCCGGGTGTCGCCTGGAGGGAGACGGAGGTGGCCCCCCGAAAATGGGTCAATGAGGCCGCACGTGGGAATTTTGTCAGATCAGCCAATGAATCCATGATACCAACATTTAATTGGAAGTGTCGAGGTTGAATGGGGTCCCATGGAGGGAGAGCTAGGCCGGACATATTCATTTTATTAAAAAGATCTGCTGTATAGGTGTCCGCGTCAATGGCAGTCCTCGAACAACTCTTTGGTCCCGGAGCATCAAACGGTTAATGATCTGGCCCCATGGGTCATCTTTTGGGTGCCCATCTGATGGATAAGACCCTCGAATTGGATTCTACAGAGTTTTTTGCCTGTATTTATGCAGCCGTCGCGATTTGTTCCTCCTGTCGGATGCCATTAATATTAAGGCCTCTGGTACCATCTTACCAAATTATTGAGGGTTTCGTTCGAGCAATCTATGGAATGTGGGCCATTGGAAAAGTCAGCCCGGTTCAGTACATCCTGGTAGTATAAGATTATGCACCATCACCCGAGCTCCCCTACGGAATACCTTTCAGTCCTAGCCAAGAATTAGCCAGATATTCTCCAGGTAGGGACTATAAGGAGTCCTGACGACCAGGGACCCCCTTTGTTTCTAAGCTGATGAAGGACTTGTGTAACATGCTCCACATACAGACCCTCAGAACGTCGGTCTACCACCCCCAGACCGATGGCCTCGTTGAACGCTTTAATAGGACGTTGAAGAACATGTTACGGAAGGTGATCAGCTGCGATGGAAGAGACTGGGATGCCCCGCTACCTTATGTGCTGTTTGCCGTCCGAGAAGTTCCTCAGGCTTCCACTGGATTCTACCTGTTCGAGCTGTTATATGGTCGGCACCCCCGGGGGATACTGGACCTGGCTAAAGAAGACTGGGAAGAGCAGCCGAACCCGGGGAGAAACATTGTGGAATATGTGCTACAAATGAGAGACCGAATCGCCAGAGTCACCCCCCTTGTGCGCAAACACATGGAGAAGGCCCAAGGGGCGCAACGGATGTACTACAATCGTCAAGCAAAGTCCTGGAAGTTCCAGGTGGGGGACCGGGTGATGGTGCTCATACCCACGGCGGACAGCAAGCTCCTGGCCAGATGGCAGGGACCCTATGAGGTAATCAAAGCGGTAGGAGAAGTTGACTATAAGGTCCGGCAGCCAGGTCGCCGGAAGCTAGAGCAGATCTACCATATAAATCTGCTGAAACCCTGGTAGCTGTGCTGGGGGTGCTACTCCCTAAAGGCGATCAGCCCAACCTGGTGGGAATATCCCCGGAGCTGACCCCGGAACAAGGATTCAAGGCGATCAGCCTGGTCAAACGCAACCAAGATGTGTTCTTGGAGAAGCCAGGCAGGACTACGGAGGTTCACCATCACATCTTCACAGAGCCCGGAGTGAAGGTGCACGTCAAGCCATACCGGATCCCGGAGGCCAAGATAGAATAAATTCGGAAAGAGGTCAGGAAGATGCTGGCCCTAGGAGTCATTGAAGAGTCTCATAGTCAATGGTCCGGTCCCATGGTTTTAGTGCCTAAGCCAGACGGGAGTATGAGGTTCTGCAATGACTTCCGCAAGCTAAACGAGGTGTCCCGATTTGAAGCCTACCCTTTACCCAGGATCGATGAGCTGATTGACAGACTGGGAAAGGCCCGTTTCATGTCTACCCTTGATCTTACTAAGGGCTATTGGCAGATCCCCCTGGCTAAGGCCGACAAGGAGAAGATGGCCATTGCAACCCCGGAAGGACTATATCAGTACACTGTTCTTCCCTTTGGATTGCATGGGGCCCCCGCTACCTTCCAGCGGCTAATGGACAAACTGTTACGGTCCCATAGGGAGTATGCTGCTGCCTATCTTGATGACGTCATCATATATAGCCCCGACTAGGAGACGCACCTCGGAAAGGTAGAGGCAGTCCTAGATACCCTGAGAAAGGCAGGACTGACCGCAAATCCCTCCAAGTGTTCGATCGGGTTAGCTGAGGCCAAATACCTTGGGTATATAGTAATAGTGGAGGGGCGTGGTGAGGCCCCAACTCAACAAAGACTATGACGCCATTACAGAAGTGGCCGCCGCCCCACTCCGGAAAAAAAAAACAGGTCGGTTCGAGCACTTTCCTGGACTCGACCTCGTGGGTACAGGTCGAGCAATAGGCGGTTCATTCCCCACTTCGCCACCAGGGCATGCCCCCATTAACTGGACCTGACCAGGGCTCGGGGCCCAGACATAGTAAAATGGTCTGCTGCAGCCGAAGCGCTGCTTTACAGATCTGCGAACGGCCCTCTGCACGATTCCCGTACTAGTAGTCCCCAGACTGGGGGCAGGAGTTTATCCATACAGCGAATGGATGCCTCTGAAGTAGGGCTGGGGGCGGTGCTTTCCAATGGTCGGAGATGACGAACCCCCCCGTCCTCTTCCTCAGTAGAAAGCTCCTGCCGTAGGGAACGGAAGTACGCCATCGTGGAAAAGGAATGCCTGCAGTAAAATGGGCCGTAGAAAGCCTCCTGCTATTATCTACTGGGACGGAGATTTACCCTGGTCACGCCCATGCCCCGTTGCAGTGGATGCACCAAAACAAGGACAAGAATGCGCGAGTAAAAGATGGTTCCTATCGCTTCTAACCCTTCCACTTCACGGTTCGGGCACCGGTCCGGAACCCATACAGGCCATATGCGGATGGCCTGTCGAGGGTGCACTGCTTTCCGACCCAAGTTAGCCAACCCGCCGTAGCTTGTGAGCGGGGCGGGGGAGGATATGTGGCAAACTCAGGACAATTAGCTACCAGGAGAGGGGTAGTAATTGGTCCCGGAAGAAGGCTTAGCCCTGGAGGAATAAGGTTCAGCTGGGACAGGGTTATGCAGGGAACAATTAGGTTCAGCTGACCACCAATTGCTGGAGACCTTTTAAAATCCTCCCTGGCAGGGAAGCACGGGAGGAGGAAGAGAGAAGCAGAGTAGCTGCCAGCACAGTAGGGGCAGCTGAACTCTGAGACTCTTCTTGGCAAGGCCAGATTGCTTCTCCCAGAAGGAGAGGAACCTAGAGCAAGGGGCTGCCTGAGAAGGGATCAGCCAGACCCTGCAAGATTGGGAAGGTTTTTTTTTTCTTTTACTTTGCCCAAGCCTGTGTCTCCAAGGCTAAGAAGGACTGAGCTAACAAAAGGAGAGGCAGGTACTTTGCCACAATATATATAGTATATATTTTTATATATACTATATATATATATATATAGTATTCCCTTGTTTTACAGATTCTTAATTCAAAATATAAATGACTCTATAGTAAAATTATGGAGGCACTAACAGTAGTTCCATAGTTAGGGTTGCATTAGGCTCAAAAGTTCTCTGGAGCACAAAAAAGGGGTTATTCACCCTATGTAGTAACTGTCGTTCTTCAAGATGTATGTCCCAATGAATGTGCCACTTCCAGGGTGCATGTACTTCATGTGCCTTTCATCAGAGATTTTAGATAACAATGCCCATTCAGCCTGTGCGTATGCCCCATCTGGTCCCATGCTCAGCACCATGGCTATATAGAGCTGCGTGGACATACTGCCCTCAGTTCCTTCTCTACTGCAAAGCTCCACAGTAGAGAACTCAAAAGGAGGGCAAGTACTGGAGCACCTATAAGGACACACACTTCAAAGAACCACAGTTACTGCACAGTTTGAGTAACCCCTTGCTTTTCTTCAAGTAGTGACCCCATCGGGGTGCCAGTTACCATGACTCAGCTGTGACTCTTCAGCCCCAGAGGCTCCACTCCCAACCAGACTGGAAGCCAGAGCCGGGTCAGGGTAAGATCCACATGGGCACTTGTGGGGAGCCACAGACCTCCATCTGCCCTGGCAGTGGACCTGGGGGGTGGGGATATGGGCCAGGGGCTGCTCTGAGGCCCCCCAGCCCAGACAGGTGGAGGGCCCAGGCTAACCAGCCCAGCTCCAATTTCCGTCGTGGTCAGGGGGCAAGGCCTCATGGGGGAAGAGGAAGGGCAGGGGCAGAACCATGGAAAGGGTGGGGCCTCATGCCCACCCCCCAACCTCCACTTATAGGAAGAATTTGTTGCCACTGGACTCCATGAGTGTCATAAACAGATAGCTAAGAGTTAATGTCTCTTTCACCTGGAAAGGGTTAACAAACAACACCTGACCAGAGGACCAATCAGGAAACAAGATACTTTCAACTTCAAAAGGGAGGGAAGCCTTTGTTTGTGGTTTTTGGGTTTGGCTTTGTTCTCTCAGGGTCCTGGACAGGACTAGAGAGAAACCAGGTTTCTGCCAATCTCCCTGCTACAGTCTCTTATCTATTCAGATTAGTGAGTAAGTAAAAGGCGGTTATAGTCTTTTTAATTGTGTTTCTGTATTTGCAGCTGTGTATCTGGCTGGTGGAGTTTTTATGTGTATTTGGCTGAAAGTATCTTAAATTGTATTCCTGCTGGAGAGAGCTTTCTTTCTATTGTCTATAAGCTAAAAAACCCTGTAATTTCTATCTTGCTTACAGAGACCATTTATGTTTCCTTCTTTTTTATTAAGATTCCTCTTTTTTAAATCTAATTCATCTGTTCGGGTATCTTGTATTAAGACTGCCAGGGAAGGAATTCGCCCCGGGAATTGGTGGGGGAGAAGGGGAGAGAACCTGATCTCTCTGTTGGGTTCAGGATTGAAGCACGGTAATCTCCTAGTTGTCCCCAGGGTGGGAAGAACTGGGGAAAAAGGAGGGGGAGGGAAATGGTTTACCCCTTTGTTGTGGACTCAGGGAATCTGGGTCTGGGGGTCCCCAGGAAAGTTTTGGGGGGACCAGAGTGTACCAGGCACTGAATCCTGGTTGGTGGCAGCGCTACAGGTTCTAAGCTGGTAATTAAGCTTAGAGGATTCATGCTGGTACCCATATTTTGGATGCTAAGGTCCAGATTTGGGAATTATATCATGACAATGAGTACTCCACTTCAGATGACTTCCTAACAGTACCCCGGTAATGAGAGTGAGTGGGCTTAGGGGTTAAGTCCAAAACTGAAGATAACACAGTAGAGTCAATCATAGCATTGGAAGCTTAGTCATGGGTTACTGCATAATGTTCACAAACGGTATATATCGAGGTCCAAGTTGCAGCTCTACATATTTCAGCAATGGGACATACTTAAGAAAGACTATTGAAGTAGAGGGAGATCTCATTGAATGTGTTCATATTCTCAAAGGACACTAGAGACTATGAGACTGATAACAACAGGTAATGCTGCCAGATGTCCAACTAGGCAGTCTTTGTTTGGCAACTGAAGATCCCTTAGATCGGTCTGCAATAGACACAAACAGTCTGGTAGACTTTCAAAATGGCTCAGTCCTGTCCAAACTTTATACACTACTGAGGTCAAGGTGGACTTTTCAGTGTTTAATTGCAGATCCAGCCTGAAAAGTAGATCTAAGGCCTTCTGAGTGGCCATAAAGGCCTTGCTGCAGAAGTGTCCCATCAACAGCCAGTTGTTCATGCATAGGAATATCAGGATTTCTTTTCTGAAAAGGTAAGCCGTTACCACTGATATAACCTGTGAAAACACTCTGGGAGCAGAGGAGAGACCGAATGGAAGTACTCTGTATTGAAAGTGTTTTGAATTATAGCGTGATCATGAGGAATGTAATATATGTATTGTGTTACTGTACATCAGGGATCGGCAACCTTTGGCATGCTTTGGCACCTTTGGGGCTGCAGGAAACGGTGGCCAACAAATCCCTTGTCCCGCGCTGGTTCCCGCAGCTCCCATTGGCCTGGAGCAGTGAACCACAGCCAGTGAGAGCCGCGATCGGCCAAACCTGTGGATGTGGCAGGTAAACAAATCAGCCTGGTCCACCAGGATGCTTACCCTGGCGAGTCGCATGCCAAAGGTTGCCGATCCCTGCTGTACATATTGGAGATATTTGGAACATTTTTTACAAATTGATGGAGTCTGTCAGTGAAAATGTGTGTGGTATGTTAAAGAAAGTACCTTAAGTGGATATTTCCTTGCACTTAAGGGCTTTTAAAGCCAGGGCTTCCTCTTAAGCAGCCTTAACATTTTTTAAACTAATTTTTTTCTTTGTTGGAAAAAATATATATCCCAAAGTATGCAGTGTAAGTCCTCTTATTGTAGACAGTCTTCAGTTTTCTTAGGGAGAGGGTCAATTAACTGCATTACTCTGAAAATAAAATCTGCAATTGGTTTGTCTTTGCCCTGATAGCTATCTATTATTTGTTAAGTCTCTGCATCTTTAGACCACTATTGAAGACACCATTCAGCAGAACTTCATAATCAATGGAAACAGGGCCATATTTTCAAAAGATCTCAGCATCCACAACTGGTTCCAGATTTTCAAGAGTTCACCTCCAAGTTAGGTACTTATCCACCTCATTTAGTATAGACACCTTCCTCATTTTACAGTTATATCGTAGTGGCTCTCAAACTCTCATAAGGCACACCTTTAATTACTATAAATATGACTGATAATTTGAAAGATTGTTACATAATAGATTATCCCACACATTGGTTATTATAACGATGTATGTAATACAAAGACAAAAGGTCGTGTATTTTCTGTGATGCTGACACGTCAACTCAGATCAAAGCCATAGACTAATTTACTTGTGGGTGAATATCAAAGAAATGTTAATGTTATTGTCTTCATTTACCTATAATCTGTTGTTTACTGTCACATTACATTATGAATACCCGATAATTGGATAACCCTAGATTAAAGTGTGTGTTAATGTTAAGATGTGAATGTACTGGATGTGTAAACTTCATGAAAACTAATGAAGGATTGTTTCTATCACATTGTGTTTACTTTATGTTTACTCATCATAATAGACTGGAGCCTTGAAAATGTAAAAGATTGCAAACTTCAAAGCATAGGTTGTTGTGTCCGACAATAGAAGTTCACAGACTCTGTTTACATTTAATCAACAGAGGAAGTGCCCATGGTGTGAATAAAAACACTTGCCAAATTGCCTTCTGTGGAAAGGTGCTATAAGAATGGATCCAGGGATCGACTCTGTATCTCTGAGCTATTTGGACATGCACAAAGTAATGATCCAGATGCAAGACAGCAGTCCACAAAGTTATTTTGTGTAACCCTGAAAAGGCTTTTGGAAAACTAGCAGATCACTACATCTCTGGAAGAGTGATAGCACATTGGTTTGAGCATTAACCTTCTAAACTCAGGGTTGCGAACTCAATTCTTGAGAGGGCCACTTAGGGGTGGGATCTGGGGCAAAAATCAGTACTTAGTCCTGCTAGTGAAGGCAAGGGGCTGGACTGAATGACCTTTCAAGGTACCTTCCAGTTCTAGGAGATATGATATCTCCATTTATTTATCTCTGCTATCATTTTGGTCTTACAGACTTAGACTCATCTGCTAATGTATTTTACCTGTTTTAAACTCTCAACAACTCTCATTTCTTTTTCTTAGCTAATAAATCTTTAGTTAGTTTACCAGAGAAATTGGCTGCCAGCATTGTCTTTGGTATGAGATAAAGAGTATCCATTGACCTGAGGTAAGTGACTGATCCTTTGGGGTTGGAAGTAACCTAATGTGATGCGCTATTTTGTATAGCAAACAGTATCACTAAGTCTAGTTTGTCTGGTCAGCAAGGCAGGCTGGAGAGCCTAAAGGAACTATTTGTGATTCCGTGGTAAGACTAATATAGTGGTCCAGGAGTGCACATTTGTTACTAGTGTGGTCAAATCTAATTATAGAATATACCACCAGTTTGGGGTGTCTGCACTGTTTTCTGACAGTCTGACCTAAGATGGCACTCACTGTTGTGAGCCACTTCAGACAGCGTGACATTTCCTTTGTTACCAAAAAGGTGACTAGTTGATATCACCTACTCTATTGCAAGATGGCAGGAAAATCAGGAAAGACTTTTGAAGCAGAATGGCACCCTGGGTAGGGGAAAGAGCTTATAACCCTCCCCTTGAGTGCACAGAAGCCTATTGCCTTCCTCTCTAACCTTCAATCCAACCAATAAGCTAGGAGGCCCTCTTCCCCACTGTCCCTCCTACCTACATTTAGGAGAAGGCTGAGCTCCCAGAAGGAAGAGGGAGAAAGGAGAACACAATCCTTAAAGGGAAAAGGAACCTGAGACAGTGAAGTGGGTATTGTCAAATTATGTTTACTGTCACCATGAGTTAAGTTCTAAAAACATGGAACAAGATCTGTGTGACCCAAGAACCTCTTAATGCAATTTGGTAAAGGGGAGCAGAGGGTTTACAGGAAACTCCTGGGCCAAGTATGTACATTCCAGTTCACTAAAGAGTATCATGTGAGGTGTCAAATAAAAGTTGGTGTCATGCTGGTCATCAATATTATTGCAAAATGCATTTACGGCTGCTGTGTAAGGAGTTATGTATCTACACTGAAAATTATCCCTCCCAGGGGGGAGGGATAGCTCAGTGGCTTGAGCATTAGCCTACTAAACCCAGGATTGTGAGCTCAGCCCTTGAGGGGGCCGTTTGGGGATTGGTCCTGCTTTGAGTAGGGGGTTGGACTAGATGATCTCCTGAGGTCCCTTCCAACCCTAATAATCTATGATTATATCAAAATCTGTCTGAGGCTGCTCACAAGCAAATATGAAAAACTGGTTGTCTGTCAAAAAAATTTTATCTGGATGTTTACATGTAAATTAAGTATTGCATCTCTCACAATGTGTTTCTTCTTACTAGTCTGAACTGAATACCAACAGGATTGTGAAAGCTCCAAAAAGAGGAAAAATAACAGGAAAAACAAGCAGTGTGGGGGCAACCTAGGTTGAAGTGCACATCAAAGGTTGGCTTGAGTATATTTGTGGGACAAAGAAGGACCCTGGCACCCTTCACCTAGGAAGTAAATGGACATCTTTACTTCACGAAAGAGGGGTCTCAACCAGGTTTGGTTGAAAACTCTGGAGAGAACTTTGAGTGAAATAAGCTTCTTTAGACAGAAGAGTAAATTGTTAGTTTTTTATCTCTGGAAAGCATATCATGATTGTTTTATATGTAAGAGAAGGTTACTCATCCTGTGCGGTTCTTCAAGATGGTTGTCTCTGTGGGTGCTCCACGTTAGGTGACTCTAGAGCAGTGCCCCTCATTGGAAGGAAGGGGCTTCGGAGTTTGTCTGGGCCACATGGGGGCTATCAAGATGACTCTGGATTGGTTGGTCCTTATCTTGTGTATGACTCTAGATAAGAGAGGGATAGAGGAGGATATATACAGTTGAGTCAGCTCCCATTTGAGGAGAAATGCATTGCCCAGAGATCAGTGTCCCAATTCTGCTCTTGAGCAGAAGTGTTGGCACTTAGTGTTCTTATAGCAAAAAGGTCTATAGTTGGAAACCTCAGCATTTGAATATTGTCTGTAGTGCTGTGGTGTTTATTTCCCATTCATGGTTCTGAGAGACTTTTCTGCTCAACACGTCTGCTGTGGTGTTCTGGCATTCCGACAGCTAGAAAGCTGAGATATTGATGTTGTGGTGGATGCACCAGTTCCATAATCTCATCATTTCTGTGCATAGGGAGTGTGACCATGCCCCCATTCTCGATTAATATAAAACATATAAGCAATGTAGTCTGTCAACACTTTTATGGTCTTGTTCCTGCTCATGGGCAGAAAGTGTAAGCATGCATTGTGGACGGCTCGTAGTTCTAGCAGGTTGATGTGCAATGTTGACTCCGAGGGAGACCTCCTGCCCTGGATTGTGTGGTAGTGCACGTGTGCCCGCAACCTAGCAGAGAAGTGTCCGTTGTAAGTATAATTGATGGAGGGGTCTGTACGAAGGCAACTCCTACACAAACATTGTGGGGTTGAATTCACCAGTGTAGAGCAGTTTTTACTTTGATTGGCATTGTAAGACACTTGTTTAGACTGTGTCTGTGTGGACTATATACTGTCCTGAGCCAGCCCTGAAGGCAACGCATGTGTAGCCTGGCATGCTTCATGACAAATGCTGTTGCTGACATACAGTCCAATAGTTGGAGGCAGGTACTGGCCAATGTCTGCAGGCTGGTTTGTGTTGTAGTGACCAGATTGACTAGGTTTGACAAATCTGTGTGCTGATAGAGAGGCAGTGGGTCCAGTGAATAGAGATCAGTTCCAATGAATTCTAGTCTCTGTACGTGTGTCAGCACTGATTTTGTACTTATTTGCTTGTAAACCTAGTTGTGTGAAGAGAGTTGTTGTCTTTTGGGTAGCTTCTAAGGCATCTTCTCAAGAGGAAGATTTGAGTAAACAGTCGTCCAGTAGGGCAATATGGGGTGAGCCGCCGCAACAACAAGAACTGTGGAGAACACCCAGGGAGCCACAGACAGGCTGAAAGGGAGTACTTTGTATTGGTAATGATTTGGTCCCAAAACAAATCTGAGAAACCTCTTGTGTGATGGGTGTATTGTAATGTGAAAATATGCATCCTGGAGGTCGGGAGCCAAGAACCAGTCCTCTTGTTCTACTGCTGGGATTATCGTTGCTAGCGTCACCATCCTGAACCACTGGGTCTTTGTTGAGTTTCCTTAGGTCAAGAATGGGCCTCCATCCTCCATTTTTTTTTCTGGGTTAAGAAATAATGGGAATAAAAGCCCTTTTCTCTGTGTTGTGTTGGCACTGGTTCAATGGCACCCCGTGCAGGAGATGGTTTACTTCCTGTTGTAGTAGGTGCTCCTGAGAAGGGTCCCTGAAGAGGGACGGGGAGGGAAGGTGGGTAGGGGAGATGGACATGAATTGGATCGAATAGCCAGTCTCAATGATTTCTAATACCCAGTTGTCTGACGTAATAGTTTGCCATGCTGGGTGGAATGGGATAAGACTGTCTCCAAAAGAATAGATGGTTATAGATGGTTCCAGCACTTGGAAATGGGGGATGCATCTCAGGTCCTTGACCAAACCCTCAAAATTGCTGTTTCAAGGAGGACTGCTGGGATGTCAATAGCTGAGATGGGAGTGGTCTACGTCTTGTAGGCCTCTTTCTATGTTTCTGTGGGTCATATTGCCTCTGTGATTGTACAAATGGCGCAGATATTGTTTGTTGTAATGAGTAATATTTCCCTTTCTTCTTTCTTTGTGTAGGTGTATAGATACCTCAAGATAAAAGAATCACCTTAGAATCTTTTAGAGTGTGAAGCAACTTGTCAGTTTCAGCTGCAAACAGGTTCAGTCCCTCGAATGGGAGATCCTCCACAGTGGATTGTACCTCTTTGGAAACCCAGAGAAGTGGAGCCAGAAAGTCCATTGCATGACTATAACGGTAGTGATGGATTGTGCCACTGTGTCTGCCATGTCAAGTGAGGCTTGTAAGGCCAAGAAGGAACTCTCCAAGATGACTGCTTAAATTGCTCTTTTTTGTCCTCAGGGAGATAATCAATTAATTCAGACATTTTCAAATAATTTGAATGGTTATATTTGGCCATCAGTGCCTCATAATTGGCAGTCCTGAATTGTAGGGTCACTGACAAATACGCCTTACATTCAAAGAGGTCTAACCGCTTCCAGTCCCTATCATATGAAGTGGATCTGGAGTGACGTTATCTTCCCTGTTCATTCACAGCCTCTACCACTAGAGTTTGTTGTGGGATGTGAAAACAAAAATTCCATTCCCTTAGCAGGGACATAGTATTAGTTGTCTGCTTTTATAAGTAGGTGGAATTGTTGCTGAGGTCTTCAAGATGGTCTTGGCTGGGTCCACAAGCTCTTTGTTTATACAGAGAGCAATCTTGGATGAAGCTGACATTTGTAAAATGTCCAAACTTTGTGTTGAGACTCTGCAGCTTCATTCAGTGATATCTCTAATGAGTTCAGAGTCCTCTTAAATAGCTCTTGGAATTGTTTAAAATCATCACCCATCATGGAGGATGATGGCTTCGTCCAGAGCAGGGGAGGAGAAATTGGTACCTGGAGTGACCTCCTGATCTAAAGTCTGCTCCAGCCCTTTGAGTGCCTCTTCTGGAGGCTCAGAGGGTCCAGGTATTGAGGGTAATGGAGACTGTCTCAATCTCTCCCTGTGCGTACTGGCAGACTTAGAGTAATGCTGTTGGTACACCGCCCATGGATCCCAGTAGGCCACTGTGTGGGGAATGGCATTGGTGGTGGTATCCATGGATGTCTATTCCACTCATGGGTTTCAATTCTGGGCTGGTATCCAGGTTGTTCTGTTGGACCCAGTCTGGTGGATGTCTGGATAAGCATGGACTGACATGATGAGTAGATCTCCCCTTCCTCCTCCTCCTCCTCATTCCTGGAGAAAGAAGGAGCTGATCTGGATGGTGGTGTAACTTGGCACAGTATCGAGCATGCTGTAGTAACACTGGTACGGAGGAGGGTAGATTCCAGTGCTCAACAGACGAGTAGGTCTTTGTGCTGGAGAAATTGTTGTGGTACCGAGAATGTTGGTACTGAGGAGGACATTGCTGGCGGTGCTGATGAAATTGCAGTATCGATTGCTGGTACCGATGACTGAGCACTATGCACTATTGAGGCAGAAGGTGGCACCATAGACAACAGCGCTGTTGAGTTTCTCAGTGTTGCATGTTTGAGCGGCTCCAGCGGTACCATGAAAGGGAGCGTAAGTTCCCTTTGCCACTCCTCTCTGAGCCTGCTCATTTAGGGTCTTTGTCTGTCACAGTCCCAGAGGGCCCTGGTCTGTAACCAGCATGACTGACGAGTTGGTGTCATAAACAGATAGCTAAGGGTTAATGTCTCTTTCATCTGTAAAGGGTTAACAAACAACACCTGACCAGAGGACCAATCAGGAAACAAGATACTTTCAAATATCAAGGGAGGGAAG
>NC_133769.1:91661065-91721695 GCF_003597395.2 Chelonoidis abingdonii
TGATGTTTTCCCGGAGGAAGGAATGACTGACGACATTTACCCAGAACCACCCGTGACAATAATGATTCAACCCAGAATTCCAAGGGGCGGGGGAGACTGCGGGAACTATGGGATAGCTACGGAAGAGCTACCCACAATGCAACGCTTCAGAAATCGACGTTAGCCTCGGACCATGGACGCACAACGCCGAATTACTGTGCCTGGTGTTGCCGCATGAAATCGACTTTATAATATCAGTTTTATAAAACTGATTTTAGCTAATTCGATATTATCCCGTAATGTAGACGTGGCCTTACTCACCCAGTCCACAAACCAGCTAGCACAACCATAGCTGTATCACCAGTCTTTTGATCTCTCTGAGCTACCCACAGAATGGACCAACTCAAACTTCCACAAACCTACCAATATTTTACTGAGTAAAGCTGAAGTCTTTTTTTTTTTTCTTTTTTTTTTTTTTAAAAAGTCTGAGAAATAGCACTCTTGGTGGGAAGATGAATCTGTGACACCTTACAGCTCATTTAAAATATCTGTATCCATTTCTACAATCCAAATATGCTGCAAATTACACACAATCTAGTGGAAATGTGAATTCAATACAGAGCATACTTTCTATAGTGAAAGTTATAGTGTATCAAATGTCCCTATTTTAAATAACATAAAGTTATTGCTTGTAATATTAAAAAACAATAACAAAAACACCATCAAAAACACTTGTGACATTTTGGTAGAGGTTTCCATGTACTTGTATTGAAAAAGTACAGAATATGTCCATATCAGCTGGTATATGTAATTCTGTGACTCGTGCATCCAATTTATGGTCTCAATATGCCTATTTGAACTCTAATAACCAAACTCCACCAATTCAGCAGAGAAATTGGTGCTGGGATGGGAACCTTAAATGGGTGTATCACTTCCCATATCTCACAGGCAAGAAGTCAGTTAGGTTTCATACAGTAAGTGGCAAGCTACTGCTACAGTTTCTAGCATTAATTATACTACTTGTTTACCATGTTCACTTTGCATCAGAGCCTCCATATCCTGTTTCTAAGTTGCAGAATAGATTCTCAGAGAAACAGATACAGATGTAATAATTTTCTCCAGCTTTTATTGACTTTTAAAAAATTGCAATAAGTTATACTTTGCTCTTTGGTCAAATAAATTTTTGATTCTGTTTCCTCTATTTTCTTGTAAACAATAAAATCATAGATAATTGTGACCTAACTGCATTTATTATATCCATCCCTAGGCACATATCACTCTATTGATGCACACAATGTAATACTTCTGTGTCTACATGACTTTCACAGATGTCATCTATGCAGTATACTGTGGCCTCAAGGACTTGACCATGATAAGTATGTTTAGAACTCAGGACTTCTTGAGACAGACTAGGTCCCTGAAAATTCCCTAAATGAGAATTTCTATTTGCAGTAGTAGTATTAAGGTTTATATCTAGAGATACTCCAAACTCCCTTGTTTTCACTTGTGTTCATGGAACTATTTTCTCCAGATTTAGTCCAGATGGGTTCACCACCCATCCCAGTTTCTCTTTCAGAAGAGGAAGGATGGCCTTGTTGTTAAGGACCTGGATAGTATATAGGAGATCTGGGCTCAATTCCTGACTCTGCTACAGACTCTCTTTGTGAACTTGGGGAGGTTGTTTGATCTCCCTGTGCCCCATCTATAAAAGGTTATAGTATTTATTTCTTTGTCCCTATCCTTTATTGGTCCTGTCTGCTTACACTCTAAGCTCTTTGGGACAAGGACTGTCTCACCACATGTTTGTACTGAGTGTAGCACCATGGAACCTCAAACTCAGCTGACCTCTCTAAGCCCTACTATAATACAAATAATTTATAATAATAATTTCAATTCTCAGTGCAAAGCTCAGCTGAAAACACACTGGGTAACCTGGTTTTGCACTGGAAGTAATTCAAAACAACCCAAACTCACAAATTTCCCTTCAATTTGATGTGAAACCATAAATTACCCAATGTTTCCACAGATCCACATTGACTTGAAAAGTTCATCAACCATTTAATGTGTCCCCTTAACTTACTGCTCACCATTACAAAATATGTCTGACTACTGTAAAGTACCATTTTAACTTGTCCATTGTTATTTACTAATAAAGAGACACTGAACCTGAGGTGCATCCTGATATTGGCTTTCTGGAATAGAACACCACTGGCTAGCAGAGTCCATCATTTAAGAACTCCATTCTGATTTCACACTGGCAGCTTGCCAGGGCCCTGAATGGTGAGGAGAAAAGAATACATGAATGAATTAGAAACACTGGGCTATTTTTAGCCAAGGAAGAGACCAGTTTATCTTAGATACAAGGTACTGCACTGCTAGCAAGATGATGGCTGTTTTTGCAAACGTTCCTCACCCTCGTAAATAGTAGCAAAACACTAGCTAATCCTAGCTCAGCCACTCTTATTTAGATCTTTGGCATACAGAGAAATTATATGGAATGAAACAATACATAACGTGAATTCAGTAATTAGAACTCTGCAAGTGGAAAATAAATCCTACTCTTTCCCTGCAGATCATTCTTTCCCTTGCTTTTTTATCTACATTCCTATGGTATGCACTCAGGGGTGAAAGTAACTTAAAGAACTTAACAGTACTCTGGAGTCTTTAGAAAGGGGAGCAGCCTCAACTGGAAGAGGCAGGGCCTGTAAATCCCCAGCCACTTTAAATCAGGATTTAAAGGGCCTAGGGCTGGGACTGTGGTAGCAGCAGCTGGGAGCCCCGGGCCCTCTAAATCACCCCCCAAACTACCAGCTGCAGAGGCCACTGGGATCCCCAGGGGTGATTTAAAGGGCCCAGGGCTCCAGCTGCTGCTACTGCAGCAGAGCCTTATACACTTTAAATCACCACTGGAGGGGGCCCCGGCCTCTGGCAGAGCTTTAAAGGGCCAGGGGCTCTGCTGCAGTAGCAGCCACCAGGAGCCCCAGCCCTTTAAATCACCACCAGAGTCCCACTACCGCTACCCCAGGGCTCCAGCAGTGGGGCTCGGGTGTCGATTTAAAGGGCCCTGGAGGGTAGCGGCAGTGGGAGCCCCGAGCCCTTTAAATTGCCACCTGAGCCATGCTGCCGGAGCACTGGGGTAGCAGTGGCAGCTGGGGGCTCAGGTGGTGATTTCAAGAACCCAGGGCTCTGGCTGCCGCTACCACCCTGGGTGCTTTAAATCATCCCTGGACCCCTGCTGCTGGACCCCTGGGGAAGTGACAGCAGGGCTCCGGCAGCTATTTTAAGGGCTGTGGTGGTAGTGGCTGCTGCAGCCCAGGATACTTTAAATAGCCACCGGAGCCCCGGCGCTGCTACCCCAGGGCTCTGGCAGGCTCCAGGGATGATTTAAAGGGCCTAGGGCGGTAGCTGCACCAGGCGCCCCGGGCCCTTTTAATCACTGCCTGAGCTCTGCTGCCACTTCCCCAGGGCTCCGGCAGCAGGGCTCTGGTGGGAATTGTCACCAGGAGAAGCCGATTCACCCCAGTACGGCACACCAGCTCTTGCTGGTACGTTGTACTGGGGCGTACTGGCTTTCTTTCACTTCTGAATGCAGTGTAATTCCCTGAAGTGTGAGGACTCCTACAGCATTCTGATAAAGAATACATTTCTCTTGACGGCAAGGAGTGGCCAGTGTAGCCAAACCCCTCACCTCCTTTGGTAATAACGGATGTAGCACAACTAAATATTCACTCAGCTTTGAAAATGGCCCCTTAAATGTCCATGGGTGACCATTTGCTTCCACTGCCATTTTTTGGCATTGTGAGTCTTAGAACATTTTTCATATTGACTCTGTTCATTTTATTGTCGCTGTGCCCTCCCAGCCCATTTGTCTGTTGTGTCCATCAGCTGAGTCCTGCTTGTCATGGGAGCTGTCAAAGGCTGAGACTGTCGTCTTTGCTGACGTCTGTACAACACTCAGCACCCAAAGGGACCTTGGTTCATAGGCACTACTGTGATTGTGGAGAATGAGGGAGTGATGTGTTTTAATTTTATGAATACTAGGTGCACTGCAATTTACCTGTTATCAGGCCAGACTACAAGGAGCTAAATCAAAGGAGTCTGTTTGGAGACAAACAAGAAACAAAATAATGGGAAAAATAAGGTACAGTCCAGATAATAGCAAAGGTCCTTGAGGAAACAATGGGGAAGTTATTAATCGGGCAATACTCACTCTGCAGTTACTGTTAGGCTGGCAAGGTTTATTTTCCCAGACTTGAATCTAGGACCAGAGGGGATGCTAAAATCTTAATGATGCTGGTCTGGCAAAGAAGAGGGGAGGGATCTGAGTGCCCTGGGACAGCAACTGACAGACACAGAGAGGGAGAAATGGCAGCAAGTGGGTTGACTTTCTTGGACAAAGGCTGGGGGGGGGCAGGGGTTGGACTGAAGGGAACTTACAAAAGCTGGCAAGGAAACAATAGAGGGTAGGTAAGACCCCAGTCAGATAAACCCCCCCCCCTTTTTTTTAAATCCCTTTGCTTTGTGTGCTCTGTGCATTTGGGTGAATACATAAAGTTTTGTTTTGAAGAAGTTGTTTTTGAGCCACTTTAATCAGCTGCTGTCACAGGATGAAAAGGGCTGACAGGTGCTAAAGACAGTTGGGCCTGTCAGATTAACAGGGTTGGTAAATGAGTAGTGGTGGGGGGTGCCCCTCAGATCCAGTCTGAGAGTGGTAGAACTTGTCGTTCTACTCAGAGAGCAGTGAAGGCATGCTCAGTATAAATCTAGCTCTGGCATGAGGGGGAGGGACTAGAGGACCTCTTGAGGTCCCTTCCAGCCCCACATATCTGTGATTCTAAGGCAGCAGCCTGTGGGGGCTGCTTTAACGTCTGCCAACTGGCTATGGTCCCTGTTCATCAGGGCCAAATATGTGCATGAGTGGATGGTGTCACAGGGGCCTGATGCTTCAACTTTGCACCAGGTGAGAGCTCCCCTAGACTAGGATAATTCTCAGGGAGCTGGATCTGGTTGATTCGAGACTCCGGCAGCACAATGGGGACAGAATCCAGCGAAGAATCTGGCTCATTAAATTAAAAAAAGTAGTTTGCAAATGTCCTCTTACTACGGTAGATATCTTATCAGGGATCACTACTGTGACATGATCATTAAGCTGTTTCTTGGTGATATGAAGTTTAATAATTTCCAGAGACATTGGATTAGTGAACCTAGGAGATGCATAGCATATGTAATGCAATCCACAGAACTGATTTGTTGTATAGAAATGAAATTCATAGATTTTGTCAACAAGGTATGAAAATATAAGAAATACAGTAAGTTTTAGTTAATTTTTATGTTAATACTAACTAAATAAAGATTCCCATTTTTGGTCAGGCACCTTCTTTCCACCTTATTATTCCCACTGTCTGTTTTTTCTGTTTTCTTCCCTGTGGTATTGTAGGTCCAGTTTTTAAATGAATTCTTTAACAGGGCATCCAAATGTGATATATGAGGTCTCAGACAGGCAGGTAGATGCTTCATCTATGCCATGGCCCTGGGAGTGGCAAGCAGTGCTTAATTTGTGCCAGGGCTCAGCCCCGGCACTTCTGGGCTTGGCAGTTCAGAGCCCCGGCACCTCTAGGCTTGCTGCATCAGTTATGAAAGTAAAACAATTGCTTGAGCATTGGCACTTAATTGATTGAACCATGGCACCACTTTCATTGTAAATTAAGCATTGCTGGCGAGCATCCGGTTTATGCCAGGTAGAAAATGATTGTCATATGATTCAGTTTCAGACACTTTTTCTGTCACTTCTATTGTTACTGTTTTTACGGTGCAGGAAGTGTTGCACTGCTCTCTATTTACACTCAAAAAACTCCAGGCTCCCCTGCCTGAAAGGATTCACAGTCAGACTCAGGTATGCTAGGTAAACTTGCACTGGAAAGTTGGGTTGTCCTGTCCTTCAACTCCAACCATGTTTGGCACACAAGAATGTTGCCTATAGCTGTAGTCTTGCCACAGACCCTTCTGCTACTCTTTTCCTTGTGTCTGAAATTGAATATATAGGTTGGGTGACTGCAGCCAACATAAATCATTTTCAGAACTCATCTAGCCCTATGTGAATTCAGATTCTTGAAAAATTTGAACATAGCTGTGTCCTGCCTTATTAAGAATTCAAGAGTAGGGATTCTTAATTTTTTTTTGTAGGGCGCATCATATCTTACTAAAGATGCTGCCTTTTAGTCACCTTCCCTCCCAGTTACTATCACATAAAATCTTTATGGCAATTGATGATATGGAAAAGTAATATTAGGAAAGTAGTATCTTTTAAACTGTTTTCTAATGCAGATTATCTGCTGGAAACTAGCAGAACCAGCAACATGGCTCAGGAAAGCTCTTGAGCCAGTGCTTCACATTAAGCATGTGCTTAGTGTTAGGGGGGTTATTCCTTCATCCTTTCATTGTCCTGGTCCTTCTTGCATGAACAGAGAGCAACAATACCCAAAGTGCAAAGGCGCAAACAGTTTGATGTTTATTGGGGTGAACTTCCAGCAAGCATGATTCCAGTTTCCTTCCTTAGTGTCCCCCTTTCCAGATCTGATACCACAGATCCTTGCATGTTTCCCTCTTCCTGTTCCCATCCCCTGTTCCCATTTTCCCCTTTAGCAAGACATGATCATAATTCCCCCATCCCCAGTCCCTATTTCCATTCCCCCACCAACTTTCTGATTGACTGCAGACTATATAGTAAAACCTGAGTTTTGCTTAGCTATTCCTTAACCAATCATTTTACTGAAATTTAACTAACCAATCCTAACATATTGTAACATGGTTATTTAACCAATTTAACCCACCACCTTAATTAGTTTACACCCAACAAAATTAATTATGCAGCAGACAGAAACAATTACAGAACCAGACAGAGGCCATGCAAATAAACATACAAAACAATACAGAAGTGAGGATTTCACAACTACGTCTATACAGACATAAGGGTTCTCCAGCTGTGTCTATTGATAAGTGAGTTCTTGCCAGACAGGAGGCGATCAAACTAAGTTTCTTTTACATCTTCTAGGCTCTTCCTTTCTCTGGAGGTGATAGGAATAATCAAGACAGGATTGTATTCCAATGCCCAATAGCACCTTATTTCAATGTGACTAGTTTGGAATGTGAGGATGTGACCATACACTTCCCAGCTTATGGCTGCCTAACTACATCTTAAGCTGAAGGCTTAGCCTGTCACAGTAAGAGAAGAGGCCATCCACAGACAGTGATCTTTGATTCTTTCTTTATACTTCTAAAACTATCTAAGGCCACGTCTACACTACGGATAATATCGAATTAAGCTAAAATCGGTTTCTTAAAACTGATATGTAAAGTTGAGTGTGCGCGTCCAACTAGGCACGTTAATTCGATGGTGTGCATCCATGGTCCAAGGCTAGCGTCGATTTCTTGGAGCGGTGTACTGTGGGGTAGCCATTCATAGCTATCTCATAGTTCCCTCAGTCTCCCCCGCCCCTTGGAATTCTGGGTTGAGAGCCAGTGCTGATGGGGCAGAAATCAATTGTCGCCGGGTGGTTCTGGGTACAGCCTCACCCCTCCCTTTGTGAAGAGTAGCAGACAACGTTCACAGCCTTTTTCCCTGGGTAACTGAAGCAAACGCCATAGCAAGCAAGCATGGACTCTGCTGAAAACAGTAATGCTATCGTGAACGTTGTCAATACCTCGCGCACTTGGTGTGTCAGCTGACATGAACTGCAAAGGCAGGAGAGAGAAGGACGCAGTTAATGGCACCGCGGCGACGAGAGCGATGAGGAATGGACACTGAATTCTCCTAACCGCGGGCCCCTGCGTTTTGGACTACTGCTGGTAATGGGGCAGGTTCTACCCATTGAACACCGATTTGGGCGCGTGGAAACAAGCACAGACTGGTGGGACCGCAATAGTTTTGCAGATGTGGGACGATTCCCACGTGGCTGCAAAACTTTCGCATGCGTAAAGCAACTTTCTTTGAACTTTGTGACATGCTTTCCCTGCCCTGAAACGCCATAATACTAAGATGAGAGCAGCCCTCACAGTGGAGAAAGCGAGTGGCAATAGCCTCTGGAAGCTTGCAACGCCAGAACAGCTACCGTCAGTTGGGAATCAATTTGAAAGTGGGCAAATCTACTGTGGGGGCTGCTGTGAAGCAAGTAGCCAAAGCAATTGTTAAGCTGCTGCTACGAAAGATTGTGATCCTGGAAACGTGCAGGTCATAGTGGATGGCTTTGTTGCAATGGGATTCCTAACTATGGGGGGGGGGGCCATAAGATGGAACCCATATCCCTATCTTGGCCCTAGAGCGCCGGGGCACCCAGTACGTAAAACCGCAAGGGGTACTTTTTCAATGTGCTGCAAGCACTGGTGTGATCACAAGGGACGTTTCGCCAACATCCACGTGGGATGGCCAGGAAGGGTTCATGACGCTCACGTCTTCAGAAAGCACTACTCTGTTTAACCGGCTGCAACAAGGGAATTACTTTCCCAGACCAGAAAATAACCTTTGGGGATGTTGAAATGCTGTCGTCTCTCGAGGTGACCCAGCTACTCCCTGATGCCATGGGCTACCATGAAGCCATACACAGGCAGCCTGGACAGTGGTCAGGAGCTGTTCAACCTACAGGCTGAGCAAGTGTCAGGATTGGTGGTAGAATGTGCATTTTGGCCGTTTAAAAGTCGCTGGCGCACATTACTTACTCGCTCAGACTCAGCCAACCAGTGTCCCATTTGTTATTGCTGCTTGCTGTTGCTCCACAATCTCTGTGAGAGTAAGGGGGAGAACATTTATGGTGGGGTGGAGGCTGAGGCAAATCACCTGGCGCTGAGTACAAGCAGCCAGAGCAGGGCAATTAGAAGAGCACACCAGGGGGCAGTGCGCATCAGAGAAGCTTGAAAACGAGTTTCAGCACGGGCCAGGTACAGTGTGACTGCTGTGTTTGTTTCCCCTTGATGAACCCTCCTCCTTGATTGACTCATTTCCCTGTAAGGCAACCCACCCTTCCCCTTTATTACAGCTTGCTGAAGGAAAATAAGTCAGTATCGTTTAAAAATCATGTATTCTTTCTTAAAAGTCATTCCTGTAAGCAACCCACCTCCCCCTTTGGATGTATTCTTTTATTAAAAAGTAATTATAAAAAGAGGCAGAGAATTATCAAGATATCCCGCCTGCTGGTGCTTTGGAGAAGGATAGGAGGAAGGAAAAGGCATTAAGCTCATTTCAACGTAATGACAGCTTTTTGCTTGGACTGTCCAGGGGGGTGGAGTGGGCGGGGGCAGAAAGCCTTCCCCCACCGTTCTTACACGTCTGGGTGAGGGAGATATGGAACGTGGGAGCTTTGAGGTGGTTAAACATGGGCTGCAGCGGCACTCTCTGTAAGCCGCTGCTCTTCCTGAAGATCCACCATGCGTTGGAGGATATCAGTTTGAGCACGCAGGAGCTGCAGCGTAGCATCCCGCCACCGCTGATCTTCCTGCCTACACTCTCATCTCGAGCGTCTCTCCTATCCTCCCGTTCACATGGCATCTTTCCAGTACTTTGCTAGCACCTCTTCCAGCTCATTCTGATGAGTTCTGTCATTGCATGTTACTTCCATATTTCTGAGAACATTTCATCTCGTGTTCTCTTCCCTCCTCGGCTTATCTGAGCTAGCTTTCAGGATGGCGTAGGGAGGCCGGACAACTGTGCAGCTGCATGGGGGAGGGAAACAGGGAAAGAAGTATGTAAAAAAGAAACATTTTACGAACAATGCTTGTACTCTTTCACAGTGATAACACTATCCACTTTACATAGCACATGTGATTTCACTACAAGGTCGCATTTTCATCGTTTAATATTGAGTGCCTGTGGCTCTGTGTTTGCAGATCTCACAGACCCAGTGTCCAGGCATACCAATTAAGCTTCCATGCGGCCATGGTAAGGCTTTCTGTTTGACTTCTCCAGCGTTCATATACACAGTGATCTATGATGCCTTGTTTCTGTTAAGAGGAACCAGCAACCCCAAACCCCCTTCTTTCCCTCCTCCCCCACCGCATGGCTGCTATCATGTAAGATCACTGGTAATGATCGTGGCTGTACCTGGAAGATTCCTGCTCGCCACCGCTGAGAAACTCAGCGCTATCATTCCTCCTCTCCCCCCGCTTTGCTACGAGCAAGGAAGGATTAAGCGGCTGCGCCAGTAGGAAAATTGCCATGTCTGCCCCCTAATTAAAGTCCTGAATTTCAACAAGGTTACACTGAATGATATAACTCTCCTGAGAATACCACCGCAGGATGCAGAACGTATGTTTCTGGAATGCCAGCAGTCACCTGGGCCATACGCGGCTGTGCTTTGTGAAGCTATTATTCCGAATTACTTGCTACATGCATGGTGTGGAAAAGTGTCATAACAAGGGGGGACAAATAGGGCTGCCTTGGCCCAGAAATCTTCTGCAAAATTCTTTGAGTACTTTCAAGAGCGATTCATGAGAGATTTATTTGGAGATTTTCGCTCAATCCCCAGACATGTTAACGATCTTTTCTGTAACTGTACTGCTGCGAATGCATCCCAAGCCTGATGGCAATTCAATCATAAAAAATGCTTGTTTAAACCATATTTGATATTTACAAGGTACACTCACCAGAGGTTCGCTTCATGGCTTCACTGTCGGGCTTGTGGCTTGGGAGGGCTGGGACGGGTAATTCTGGGGTCACAAAAAACTCCTGGTCGTTGAGCTAATGGAGTTGCTGTGTGCTCTCAGAAGCTCTTCCTCCTCTTCCTCTTCTCTCATCTTCCCCCCCACAGAATCCTAGCCACGCGTTGACTATTACATCCCGACCTCTGAATCCAGTACGGCCAGGGTGGGGTATGGTTGCGCAGCCCCTAAAATTGGCAATGCAGCTCACGATAGAAGGGCATGTTTTCGGCCCTGACGCAGACCTTTCCGCTTGTGCTCTCTCTGTTTTATGGTATGCCCTGTCTGAGAACTTAACTTTTACTCTGCACTGCACTGAGTCCCTGCTGTGGCCTTTTCCCATCATAGACTTTGAAAATTCTTTCAAAATATTTTTTCATTCGTCTTTCAAATGGAGTTCTGTTTAGCATCTGAATCCTCTCTCCCCATATAGCGATAGATCAAGTACCTCTTGTGCGGTCCAGGCTGGTGCTCTTTTCGATTCTCAAGGAGACTGCATTGTTACCATGCGCTGAATGAGCTCTGCTTGGTCCTGACTGCTGAATCAGAGCCTCCACGCTGGCCAAACAGGAAATTGAATTCAAAAGTTTCGTGGGCCTTTTCCTGTTTACCTGGCCAGTGCCTCAGAGTTCTGATTGCTGTCCAGAGCGGTCAGTGGTGCACTGTGGGATACCTCCCGGAGGCCAATAACGTCGATTTCCGTCCACACTAACACTATTCCGAAGTAGGAATATCGATTTTAGCGCTACTCCTCTCGTCGGGGAGGAGTACAGAAGTCGATTTAAAGAGCCCTTTATATTGATATAAAGGGCGTTGTAGTGTGGACGGGTACAGCGTTAAATAGATTTAACTCTCTTTAAATCGATTTAAACGTGGAGTGTAGACCAGGCCTAAGTGATAAGAATATACCTAAATTCTTAAAGTATAGGCCTTTGCAGACAGGCCTGAATATCTGTATCCTAACACTTAGATTCCATTGAATTCAATAGGATTTAAGCCTGGACTTAAGCACTTTCCTAAACAGGGATGCTTTCCTGAATCAGGACTCATGGAATCAATCAGTTCACCATGAACTTCCAGAAAGTGCTCCAAGGACCCCAGTTTGAGAAGAAGAAGAAAAAGAACCAGTAGACTTTTCTGTACCAATTTTTGAGTTTATGCAAAACTCTTGTTTTAGGTACAGGACTCATACCAGGGACAGATTCAGCTCTGGTGTCTGTACTTGCAACTCTGTTGACTTCATATTCAGAATTGACTTTGGCTCATTGTGCAAGTCCTTTGCAGGTGAAATGGCACAAATTATGGGCCAATGTCTTTTCTGTCCAGTGAACAATAAATATCTCCCCTTATTCTGTTTCTTTCCACAGGGTATTTGGAGCAGCTATTTTCCTAACATCTACATTGAATATGTTCATCCCGTCTGCTGCAAGAGTACATTATGGCTGTGTTATGTTTGTAAGAATTTTGCAAGGTCTCGTAGAGGTAGGAGCACTCAGCATTTTGGCCTGATTATATTTCACTCATTTTGGGGGGTTCAGTTTTATGTCAGAAAAAGATTCGCTCAAGTTTTCTAAATAATCCACATTGCTCCTTATTGTTCATTTTTATCCAGTGATGATACTTAGTTTTTTACTCCTGCTGAGTATTACTGCTAGGAGAAGGCCCATCTTTATAACATTTCTTTATGCTTTAACATGATTAAATTTAAATCATACCTATTTACATATTTCAATTAGTCTAAACTATACATTCAAAAGACCAGGATTATAGAATGGAAAGTAGATCTACCACATTTTAATACTATCATTCACTGCATGCCCTATATATGTAAACATTTCCAGCAGAGCACTTTACCACTTAAATTCTTGTTCAAAGCCATTCACAATCTTCATAAGCAACCAACAAAGTTCTTTATAGCTGTCCTCAGCCCCTCCCATACCGCTTATTATTGAAGAGCAATTATACCAGTTGAAAATAACAGCAACTGTCAACAGTAAAAGCAAAATTATGTGATGTGTGTGTATGAAATGTTTGCTAGGGCGTGACCTATCCAGCGTGCCATGGGATGTGGAGCAAATGGGCTCCCCCGCTGGAGAGAAGCAGGCTGGCAACCATGTCTTTTTGTGGTAAGTTTAGTGATTTCTAGATTTTCTGTGTTTCTGATGTATTGGTGTTTCCACTTAGAAATTCTTTATTATACTTAGTCATATTGGCTTGCAAGTGAAATATGATCCTCCTCATTAGAAGGAGGGAGGATAGTGATGGGGAGGAGAGAGGACGAAGAAGATGTAGAACTGGTGGGTCAGTGAGTGGGGAGAGAATGCTGCAGAGACGCTGGGACAGAGAAGTGAAGAGGAGAGTGAAAGCAGTGAAGGTAAAAGTGGACAGTGGGGGGAAAAAACTAGGAAGAAGATGGAGACGTGATAAGGAGAGAAAATTCAACAAAAAATTTGAAAAGATAGAAAAATCACTGAAAAAAATAGTCTGCTAGCAAATGCAGGCATTGAGGGACCAGGGGACTGTAATATCAAACACAGGATGAAAAGAGGGAGACTAGGAAAAGGCAAAAAAGTGCAAAAAAGGGAGAATTTTTTTAAAAGAATGTACAGGAATTTTGCTGTATACATGTTTAATCTACAGTTTAATGAATGGGAAAACCCTGGCAAACTCCCTCACAACCCCAACCACCTTGGATGCTATGGATCACCCCCATTTTATTTTTGAAAAGAGAACTGGTAAGCATCACAGATCCACAGGATTGGTGCTATGGCTCCAGCTTTGGAACAGTCTCTGGGAGGATCCTTTCAATATGTTAGGCCCCCCAGGAGTCTCACTTTTCCTCTTGGGTAAGCCATACAGCTTCACTGCCTCCTTAGACTGGACCTCTGGGCCTTCAGCACTGCTGCTTCACACTGTGAGCCCTGTTTGACCAGTGCCAATGAGACAGATCCCTGAGGGAGACTTGTACAATCTTAGCGACTGGGAGCAATGCACCTCTGCAAGCAAGCATCTGCAGTGACACTCAGCCAGTGTTGTCAAACAGTAGGGTCTATTAGTCAGCTGGAACACAGCATAAAAGTCCTTGGTTAGCACAGGGAAATGAAGGTTAAAGCACAGTCTATTCTGGGTAGCCAGAGCCCAGCCAAGCTGCAGTGAACCCTATTGTTCAAACTCTGTCACCCTGTCCATCTGATCTCCTTTGTCAGATTCCCAGGTGTGTGCTCTCCACTGCTTCCCCCAGCCAACACCTACCTTCCATCTCTTCTCCCACCCTGACATAGTTCTTTGTTCCCAAGCTGGGGAGATGAGAGGCAAGGGACGTCCATATCTCTCTGCATCATTGGTTACTTGGTGTCCATGTTCAGGCAAGTGAATTTGCCACTTTCTTTTCAAGAGCTCCATTGACCTGGGACCTAAGAGCCCAGACAGCTAGAAACATTCGCACCCGTGTCTTAGCCTGCCCTGAGAGCACACAATCTCTTTGCACCCACTCTGTAACAATGCTGCATATAGGGGAAACTGAGGCACATAAGGGCTTCATAAAAATGTTAAAAAATTCCCCACTTTGTCAGATCAAAACCTTGCGTTCACTTTAGTTAATCCTGCAGGAGTAACTGGGATGTAGACCAGACATTAAACTCCAGTCTGAATAGTCACCAGTGAAAAGTATTGGCTAATGAGTTATTCCAAGAAACTAGCAGAGTGAGGTGCTCTCTGCATGTCCGACAATAGTTTGTACTTAGGTCAAAAGTGTTCATTAACAAAGTATGAACTAATGTCAAATAAACAGTGAAGACCTGAGTCTACCTCTTCCTCAGAATAATTCATTAGCAACTCTTCTCACGTATGGCTGAGTTAATCCAGGAAGACCTCAGAGCCAACTGGCAGACAGCCCGCTGTACGATAACGCAATCAGGCCAGACACCCATTCCCCCCAATACACTGTTGTCATAATATGTATCTAACAGGTGTCATGTAAGATATCATATGTAAGGTTACAATTTTGTCATGGAGCTTTCAGAAGTCATGGAATCCATGACTTCCAAAGACTTCCGTGATCTCAGCCCACAGTGGCTGGGAGCTGCGGCAGCTGGTGAGGTCCCCACACAGTTCCCAGCCGCCGTGGGCGGTGGGGAGACCCTGGAGTTCCCGGCCACTGTGGGCAGTGGGGGGCTTTAAGCCACCATGGTGGGGACACCACAACTCCTGGCTGTGGGGGGACCCTGGAGCTCTGGGCTGCTGCAGGCACCGCAGGGCTCTGAGTCACCACCAGGGCATCCCGCAGCTCCTGGCCCGCCCCCACAGCTGCCCAGCAGCTCTCCATTTTGTCATGGATGTTTTTAGTAAAACTCAGGGATAGGTCATGGGCAATAAAGAAAAATTCACTGGAGCCCATGACCTGCCTGTGACTTTTACTAAAAATATTTGTGACAAAATCTTAGCCTTAATCATACATAAACTGGTGATATGCTGGTCTTGAATATCATCTGTAATGGGTGTACAGGTTGTGTTCAAAGAATGATGTGTGTGTGCTGGAAATACGTTCTTAAAATGTGTTTGGGAGGCAGAGCAAAAACCCAGCTTGCCCTAGACAAGCTTGGTTAGAGGCAGAGGACCAAGAAAGTAAAGGTACATATAGGGTAAACAAAGCTGTCAAGCAGCAATTTAGAGAGCACACTTGGGGACAGAGTCTGCACCCCAGGAATACTTCCTGGCTCTGGAGGCAAGACAATGGACTTTGGGTAATACAAGGGAGCAGCACCTTTGGATTTTCTCAGCGGCGGGTGCCTTGGCCTGGAGTTGCTGGTAACCTAATATGAGTAACAAAACTGCTTAGGTGAAGACTGTAACTTGCGAGATTAAGTTTTTTAGTCACTAGAAATCCTGGTTTGTTTTGTTTGTAACCATACCTGTCTCTTTTGTTCTTGCTTAGTGGCACTTAAATCTCTGGTCTTTGTTAATAAACTTATTCTTGTTTTATTACAAAATGATCTCAGTGCTGTGTATTACAATGAAGTGCAAGACTCCAGCTAATCTACCAGGCGCGTTTTGTGCTCTGTGTCTTTGGAGACAGCGACCCTAATAATTTCTGTGGGAGTACAGTAAGAGGGACTGGACACTGAAAGGAGACATCTCTGGGGAAACAGGTTTTGCTGATTGTTACCTGCAAGGCAAAATTTAGACTGGCAGAGATTTGAAGACTTTGCTGGTGAGGCAGACAGGCTGGTGTGTCAGGGGGCTGACCCACATCTTAGCAGCAGCAGCAAAGCTCTCACCCTTACTAAGGCAGAGGGGTAACCCCGTGGTTCACAATTCTAGGTATCCTGCCCAGAACATATCAGATACCCAGTTGTCAGTGTTAAGCTAGAGTTTCATCATTAGTCTATATAAGTTCTCTGTGGAAATTCCTTTTTCAGATACTTAAATGCTCATGTCCTTTTCCATATCCCTAACCAATACATCACACACCTCTTCTGGTCTGGAACTCAGATTTCTTAACCTGTTGCCAGGTTGAAAATTGACTTTGTTTTTACTGTTTCTTCATACTATTAGTATAGTCCAGTGGTTCTCAAACTTTAGCAACTTGAGGACACCCATTTTGATTTACAGTTTTTCAGGGACCCCCAAGTCCCATGCTCAACCCTTGTCCTGCTCTCTTCCCTGAGGCCCCGCCCCCGCTTCCTCCATCCTCCCTCCCTCCATCACTATGTCTCCCCCACCCTCACTCACTTTCACCAGGCTGAGGCAGGGAGTTTGGATGCAGGAGAGGTGAGGGTTGTGGGAGGGAATTTGGGTGTGAGTTCTGTGCTCTGAGAGGCAGTTTGGGTGCAGGGTGCAGACTCTGGGCTCTGAGAGGGAGATTGGGTGCAGGAGGGGTTGAGGGGTGTGTAGGGGGTATGGCTCTGGGAGGGAGTTTTGGAGCACATTCCTCTGGCAGCGGTTCCTAGGCGGGGGTTCCAGGGGGTCTCGGCATGCTGCCCCTGCCTGCAGGCACTGCCCCCACAGCTCCCATTGACCCCCTACCCCCCACCCCCAGGTCAGCAGAGCAGCTTCCAGGAGCGGCATGGGGCCAGGAGAAGTAGGAAACCTGCCTTAGCCCCACTGTGCCGCTGGACTTTTGGCATACAGGAGGTGCTGGGAGGGAGGAGGCAGGGGAGGAGTTGATCAGTGGGGCTCGCGGACCCCGTGGGGGTTCCCAAGGAGCCCCAGGGGTCCATGGACCCCAGTTTGAGAAACAGAGCTATAGTCAGCATATTGTTTAACATACTGCAGGTCTAGACAAGCAATCCACTGTTACTAGCATTAGTGGAGCTTCACAGATGCTAGCATAAAGATGGGAGAATGTATTTAAATTCTCAGTCTAGAACTGTGACTGCTCAGTGCTTCTGAAAATCAGGCTGTTAACTTCTCTGTAGCACAATTAATCCATATACGTAATACAGCTTACCTACCTCAACATATGCTGCTGCATGATAAAGGTACCACTTGGACTTTGTGATGCTGGTCTTAAGTGCACACTGTAGTTGCTGGGTGCTGGAACTAGGGGTGCTGGCTTAAAGTGGTTTCCATCATATACAGGGTTTACAGTTTGGTGCACAAATTATTCCAGCCTCCCTGTGTAGTTGTTCTAATACCTATAGGAAATGAGTTGGAGGGATTAGATAACATAGCTGACATGGTTTCTCAATCCTTTTGATCTACAGGTTCTTACGCTGGGGCGGTGGTTGCCATGCCCTTGGCAGGGGTATTGGTACAGTATATAGGATGGCCATCAGTCTTTTACATTTATGGTGAGTTTACTGTAAAATGGCACACAGTTGGATCAGCACTGTTAGACAGTGTAGCACAAATCTATTTTAAAAGTAGTACTGATCAAAATTGTTCAGTCTTATTGTCAGCTTTCTGTGAAATATTAAAAGATACTATGGTAACATATTGTAAAATGCTTTTCAACTGTAATGATTTCAACATATAGTGCAGGGCTACATACTGGTGAGTCCTTGTGAAAGCCCACTTAATCACCTAGCGATGCCCCAAGCATGCTGATACATCCCTGAAGTTGCCTCTTAAATGGTAGGGACTCCAAAAGCCACACACAGTGGGGAAGCTCACCTATGCATGTTTGTCTGTCTGTTTCAGAGGTGGCATAATTCTCTTTGGTCCTTTGCACAGTGTGTGTTGCAAGGTTTGCCAATCAGGATCTGCTTACTATGTCTTTACATAACCCATACCAATATATTTTTTTTAGTTTGGATTAACCATGATTCCTTCCCCCCTCCACCACATCCCATGCAGATATATGCTTCTGCCTTCCCCCAAGCTCCTCAGGCACATAAATGCAGTGTGCTGAATAGCTGCTCAGATACCATTGTGATGGGCACAGTATAAATAGGCAGCTATAATTTTTCCATGTGAATTTGCGCAGACTTCCTGCCAGACTTTGATTTGATTTGGTCCTCAGATAAATAATTGAAACGTTAGGCATTACAGATACTTTACCATTATCCAATGGCATTTGAAACCAATCTGTTTTCCTTCCAACTGTGCAGGAATGTTTGGAATTGTTTGGTACATATTCTGGTTGTTTCATGCCTATGACAACCCTGCTGTACATCCGACAATAACCAGTGAAGAAAGGACATACATAGAAACAAGTATAGGAGAAGGAGCCAGCCTAGTTAATGCAAGTGTAAGTATAATTTAATGGTCATAGACAGAAAATACCTGGGTTTTGGTGGCCATTGTCATTTATGGCAAACAAACATCTTAAGACTTTGCATTATATCAATGTGTGGATAGGGATACAGTGTAGGACTTCAGCGTGCATAAGGGCAGCTTTGCTTTTCGTAAAGACTACAGAATCCAGCCCATGAATAAAAATATAAACATCTAATCAATCAACACAACTCAATGTCCTTTCAGCTCAAGGTTTCTACCCATGGCTAAACTTAAGGGATTCTGATCTCTCTTATGAATAACCCAACTGATCTCTCTTATGAATAACCCAACTGAGGTCAGAAAAAATGAAGTCAATGTTGCTACCTAGATCAGAAGCTGCCTACAGCTCATGTTAGTGGAAGTTCTGGATGCACAGTCAGGGTTCTCTGACACTCTTGGTCTTAAAACAGGCTAAGTTTTTTGTTTTTGCCCCCTTCTCCCACTCCCCAGACCTTTTCTTAGCTTTGTTACCAGTAACATCCTAGAAACCTAATCCCAAAATATATTTTCCAATCAAATTTGTCTTCCTCCATTTATGTAACTTGGTTTTGCTATTGTTTGTAAAAACAAAAGCTGTTTCTTGCTAACCTATTCCTTCCTGGCTTACATTCTTCAACACTCTGTAACAAAATACCCCAAATCTTCTTTTGATTATGGATGATTTGGCTAACAACTGTGGTGATTGGATAATGTGTCAAATTCTACCCTTGGACGCACACCTGATGCATTCATTGAAATCAATCAGACCTTGGCTGGAGAGACACATGCACATCCAAGGTCACCACTGCACCCTTAATATTAATTGGATCAACATATATACATCCATGTGGAGTTCATACCACACTGTGTACATAATGATCCATTTTAAAGAGAAGGAAAAAAAATATATCCACCTTGCCATCATTACAAATTGTTTCTTTTACGAGTTCTGTTGTCAATAAGTGTGGTTCTGAAGTAATTTTCTTCCTGCTGAACAGATTACTGAAGCATAAATGGAAACTCAAAATGAGAAGAGTGAATTGCATAAATTCCATTTGATCCCAGGAACTTTAGTTCAAGTCCCAATTTAGACTAAAACTGATATCTGCCTGTCACTTAGTTACTGCATATTTACAATTTATCAGATTGAATCACACCAGAAGACAATGAGGAACATATCAATGCTTTCCCGCAATTTACTTTATAATTCTTCTTACCTCTGTACCACTGTTGCTCTATACCAGTGGTTTTCAAACTTTTTTTTTCTGGTGACCCAGTTGAAGAAAATTGTTGATGTCCATGACCCAACAGAGCTAGGGATGAGGGATTTGGGGTGTGGGATGGGCTCAGGGCTGGTGCAGAGGATTGGGGAGTAGAGGTGAGCTGTGGCTGGTAATGTGGGGTTCAGGGTGTGGGAAGGGGATCTCGGGTGGCGCAGGGGTTTGGGGTGCAGGAAGGGGTCAGGACTCTGGGTCCAGACTCGAGGCTGGGGCTGGGGATGAGGGGGTTGGGGTGCAGGAGTTGGCTCTGGGTTTGGTGGGGGGGGTTCAGGGCTGGGACAGGGGGTTGGAGTATGCGAGAGGGTCAGGACTCTTGGCAGAGGGTGCAGGCTCTGGGGTAGGGCTGGGGATGAGAAGTTTAGGGTGCAGGAAAGGGCTCTGGGTTTGAGGGGTTCAGGGCTGGGGCAGGGGATTGGGGCACAGGGTTGGTATGAGGGCTTAACTCTGGCATCTGCCGGTCAGCAGCCCAATGGCATGCTAAAGCAGGCTTTCTGCTTGTCCTGGTACTGTGGACTGGGCTCGGCCCTGGAAGCAGGCAGCAACAGGTCCAGCTCCTAGGTGGAGGCGCGCGTGTGGCTCTTGACTGCAGGCACTGCCCCCCGCCCCCCAGCTCCCATTGTCTGGAAACTGGCCAATGGCAGTGCAGAACTGGTGCTTGGGGCAGGGGCAGTACGTGGAGCCATGTGGCCCCCTCACCTAGGAGCCAGACCTGCTGCTAGTCACTTCTAGGGCACAGCGTGGTGTCAGAAAAGGGAGGGACTAATCTGTCATAGCCGAGCAGCACTGCCGCCAGGACTTTTAATGGCCCAGTTGGAGGTGCTGACCAGAGCTAATGCACCCCAGTGCCTTCCATTCCGTGACCCAGTACTGGGTCACGACCTGCAGTTTGAAAACCACTGTTCTACACAGTATCTCAAAAGTCCTAACCCTTCAAAGAAAGAAGCTCTTTTTTGCTCCCAGCCACAAACCTAGGAGCTGATTCTCCACTTGCTTAGACCAGTGTAAATCAGTAAAGTTTCACTGGGGGATACAACCAATATGAAAGGAAAATCTGTCTTTGCATTGCTTTTACCTATACAAAAAGTCTTCAATTTGTCTGTTCTAGCAATTTAGTACCCCTTGGAAGAAGTTTTTCACTTCAATGCCGGTGTATGCAATCATTGTGGCAAACTTTTGTAGAAGCTGGACCTTCTATTTGCTGCTTATAAGTCAGCCTGCTTACTTTGAAGAGGTCTTTGGCTTTGCAATTAGTAAGGTAAGTTTCTTAATTCCAGCTCTTGCACTTTGGACCTGCTCCTGGAAGGTGCTGAGAGGCCTCAACTCCCTCCAAAGCCAGTTATAGCTGATGATATCAATATTTATTTTAAAGCTTTTTTTTCTTATTTGTATCTATTTAAATTTTCACAGTTGTGGGAAATTATTGTGGGGAGAGGGGGTCCAGACAATAATTACTGAATGACATCAGACATTGAGATAGAAAATTTTAAAACTTTTATAACCATTAAAACACAAATTGTCAACATCACATGTCAAAATATACAAAGTAAATATCCTTAAATCAAACCCTAATAAGTTCTCAAGTAGCATTTTTCTTTCTCTGCCTAGCCATAAATTTCAATTATTATAGATGGAATTATGTTTGTTGGTTGCTGTGTATATGGTGAAAACAACGTTTACTGACATTTACCAATAAAAATCTAATCCTTCTAAGCCTGTTTATAACAAGTGCAGGGATAAGTGGAATTTTAACTTTCTTCTAATTAATTCCTTGGCAAGAGTAACTATAAGAATCAGAAAAATGTTTGAAAATACTAGGATGAGATTCCCAATCTTTCTCTGGCTCCTCTAAGCTGACAGAGAGGGACAGAGTGGCATAAAAGGGCCCTAAAATCCCCATTTCAGGCTGAGGGAGAATTCCCCTGGTGCAGAAGCTATGGAGAGAGCCATAAAGCTGCCACCCAAGGTCCCCCTCACAAGCCCTGGTGTAGGGGACCCCCAAAGGCAGGATGGGGGCCGTACATTTCTGGCAGTGCTGTGGCCTACTGGCCAGCCAAAGGAGGCTGCCATAACTTAGGTCTCCTGGGCTGTCTAAATTATGCCAAGGCTGCTCCAGCTCCTAGAACAGCACAAAACTGGGATGTCACAAAGGTGACTTAAAGATTCCATAACCCCCTTCTCCCTGGGCTTAAAATTCTGTAAGAGGTGCAGCCCAGAATCCTCTGCCTTAGCGTCTGTTTAGACAAATACATTCCAGAGGAAAAAATATTGCTGAACAAAGGATAAAAATAGAACGAGAGAATACATGGGCTTACGTATATTTTGTTTAATTTCAGGTTGGCCTTTTGTCTGCAGTTCCGCACATGGTCATGACAATTATTGTTCCCATTGGTGGGCAATTAGCTGACTTTTTACGAAGCAGAAAGATTTTAACCACTACCACTGTAAGAAAAATAATGAATTGTGGAGGTACTGTTGGCTTTTACAGATAAAACATATAGTCATGTGTTGCAATTTCTGCACAAATCACAACTTCTCTCTCCATAGGTTTCCTATTTTCCCCTCTCTATGCCCAGAGAGTGACTGCCAACTTCCACACTGCAGCTCCTTTCTGCTGCAAACTTCCTGGCTTTATATCTTAGCCATGCTCTCCCCACCCTGCCAGAGTTACCAGCAGGGGGCTCTGTCTTTCTGCTGCGTCTACCCCATGGCATGTTTGGCTGCACTCCCTGGCAGCTGGGTCTGGGTGGAGAGCAGGATGGAACCACTTCTCACACTGGCTGAAGTTGACTCTGTGCAGTGCAGCAACTGCCTGAGAGAGAGCTTGGCTGGGTAGGCAGCGGTGTACCACCCCCTCTGCTCCCTGCCAAGACCTGGCTACTGAGGAGAGGGGCTAGGCAAGCCAGAAATATGCTGGGATGGAGGGCAGTAGTGGTTCTGGGAGGGGCTAAACATACCCCAGGGGGAGGCGCAATGGAGGACAGAGCCCCTCTCTCCTTTCCTCCCCACTTCAGCCTGAGCAGAAATCTGCAGGGGGAGGAGCACTTGACCCTGCATGCTCCCCTATGTGTCACCTATGGTATGAGGTGAACATCCCATCACAGATATGTTCTTGCTACGGATACAGTTTTGTCGTAGTAAAATTAGGCAAAATTCATGGTACAGTCATAAAAATGTACAAAATCAGGGTACAGTCAAGGCAACAAAAATGGGTAACAATTTAACAATAAAGTATTACAGTGTAACTCGGAGGCATTGACACTGACCCACAGGCTGGGTGACCACCGAGGTGAGTCAGGGAGCGGAGGTGGTACTCCATCCCCGAGCCCCACCACGCAGGGCTGAAACCCGAACTCACGGGCATCTCTTAAAGTCACAGAATCCTTGACCTCCCTGACAAAATTGTAGCCTTAGTTATTGTGTAATTGCTCAGCTGGGGGGTTACACCTTCCTCTGAAACATCTGGTGCTAATCACAGTCAGAGAAAAGTTACTAAGCTAGATGGACCCTGGAACTACTCTAGTTTGTCAGTTCCTTTGTTCTTATGTCCCTATACATGGCACGGTATGAATTAAGTAAATCAAGAGTTGCACCTGCTTGGAGCAGGTGTGAATTTGACCCTAAATCGTCAAGGAACATTCTCAAATTAACTGACCAGGGGATTGCCATCATGTCACCCATACTTGATGCACCTGGAAGAATGGTCACTACTTCTTAACAAAGACAGAAGTTAGTTTCCGGAAGTTCCTTGTGGTACTTGATGATTTATAATATTAATGTCTCACTGCTGTTTGAGAAAATCTCCTTTTACTATTATGACAAAGGCCATCTCAGATCATTAGAGTTGAAATGAATTAGAAGACAGAGATATTTCTCTTTTTTCCAAGTTTGTTTATTTTAGGCAATTGACAGCACCTTCCATATTCAGTAATTACTTTCACTGTTTCCCGGGTATGTCAGTGTGTCAGTTTCCCTGGTTGTTTTGTCTGGGGGTCTCACACAGCAACAGGGAAAAGAAGAACTATTAAAATAAATAAACATACAAACAGTAAAATATTATTGTGACTCACAAAAAATTGGCAACTGGGTTCAGTGGCAACTGTAATGCCCCAAAGTGCATTAACTCATATTTTAAAACTCACTAATTGATTAGTCCTTATTGGTGTCTTTTTAACCAGTATATTTTATAGAACTTAATCTAGTCCTGTGTTTCATTTGCAGGTTTTGGCATGGAAGCAACTTTGCTTTTGGTGGTTGGTTACTCTCATACAAGAGGTGTGGCTATTTCCTTCTTGGTGCTGGCAGTAGGATTTAGTGGATTTGCTATTTCAGGTAAAGCTTCATCTTATTAATCATTATATTAGCTACTTACATAGCTGCTTATGGGAAAGACCTGTTTCCTGCTGCAACAGAATGATTACTGCAGTACCTGCGTTTTTTTTTTAAATATATATATATAGAGAGAGAGAGGGTGGAGTTTGTAAGAATCTGAGTCTTTATCACTCTAGGGTTTGCAATACCTCCATGCTCTTCAGATTGCAATGCACATTTACCTCAGATTAGGCTGTTATCATTCAAAACATTAAACCTAATAGGATACAGAGCTAACTATTCTGAAATTCAAATGTAAGATGAGAAGGTTTGAAATGTGATTTAAACAGCCAGTATAATTTTCAGACTGTAATCATGTGGTTCTGTTTGTTTGCTCCTTTAACAGCACCCCCTCCAGTCCATCTATACCTCTGATACTTGCAGAAAGTGTATGAATTACCGCTCTACTGCCTGTACCCTAGTTGTCAGTTTGCTTTTCCCCTGCCAGCTGCACCTGCTGGGTTCATCAAGCTGTGTGTCCTATAACTGTTTCTGCCCCGGTGCCGGTAGTTCCTTTCAACTCCATGGGCTTATCCAGCAACATGCTGGGGCTCTGCAGCTCCTTGGACACCATTGTTTTTCAAATGGTGATTTCTGTTTATCAGGAATTCCTGTTAATGAGCATGGAAAGCTGATCACAGAGTTATCCTGATAAAGAGGAAACTTGTGTTCCACTGCAGAAATATCAGGATTTTTCTCATTGGAGAGGAGTTGTTATTTCTAATTCCAATTTTACCAATACCCAGCCTTTCTAGTGCTTTCAGTTCACTCGAACTCTTGAGAAAATACAATTTGGAATTTACATGGCTTTTCCTTGCAGGTATCCGCAGCTGATACGCACAGCTTTTGTTACCTCCAGTATTACACTGCTTGACAATCACTTAAATTGCTTTTTATCTTTTCTAATAAAATATTTATCCACTAGAAATCTACAGGAAATGTAATTAAACTTTCTACTATATGTTCTGGCTGTCTGGTATTTTGGTAAATTGTCACTAAAACTACAGGGAAAAAATGTTTCTGAAAAGTCTCCCTAAATTAAAGCATGAAACTGAGTTGAAGAATTAAAAAGACCCAAATTTATGAGGAGTTAATTCTTTAATTAAAAATTCAATGTTGGGTGCATCACTTCAGATGCTCGGCGACTGCAGGCACTGAAGCCTTAAAGGATTAAATCATAAAAATAAGTAATATCTCCTGTACTATGTTATGCCCCAAAAGTGGAGATGCAGGGGTTAAAAGAAGGGGGAAGCAGGATAAAGGGGTGCAGCTCCCCTTCCTTTGCTAAAAGCAGATGGTTAGCTCCCCATTCTCCCTGGTTAATGCACTGTGGATTCCCTCTCCTTTTTCAATCTCCTTTTAAGCAAATCATATTAGCCCCATGGCATGAAACTGACTGCACAGTTGATTGTTGCTGCTGCTGTTACAGGATTTAATGTCAACCATTTGGATATTGCACCCCGGTACGCCAGCATTCTGATGGGGATCTCCAATGGTGTGGGGACACTGTCGGGAATGGTGTGCCCGCTCATTGTTGGTGCAATGACTAAACACAAGGTAATGTTTCCTTACCTGGTTCTAGAATGAGGATTAAATTACATGCAAGATTCAGATCATTTCAAAGGTTATTGGATCCCTAATTTTTTTCAGCTGTATGTGTTTTTTTTCCCCTTACCAAAATGCTAGGTGCTATATCCTCAGCTGGTATCAATGGAAGAGGGATACAGTTTACACCTGCTAAGCATCTTGCCCTGAAATTTCACTAGGGTTCTGTCTTAGGGTGGTATCATGCTCTCCTGCAGAAAAACCCGCAAGAGTTACTTGGAAAATTGCAGTGTAAGACTGCTGAGGTTCCTGAGCAATCATTGCTCTGAAATGGGGTTTGACTTCTCGAGTTTAGAAAGGGGCGTGGCCTTCTAACTTCATGAGTGTCCTACAACCCACGAGGAAATCCCATTAGTATTTTATTAGCTATTGTTATGGAGGAAAAAGAAATATTCTTTACAATTATTTTCTTCAAATGTTTTATTTATAAAACTAGGAATCCAACAATCAATCAATGTACAATGTATGCTAACTCCTGGTTTAATCCAGAGGTTAGTATTTCCATTTACTGCAAACCTGATGAGTCTTATATCATTCTTTCAGACCCGGGAAGAGTGGCAAAATGTCTTTCTGATAGCAGCTCTTGTGCACTACAGTGGAGTGATATTCTATGCTATCTTTGCTTCTGGTGAGAAGCAAGAATGGGCTGACCCTGAAAGCCTTAGCGAAGAGAAATGTGGCATAATCGACCAAGATGAACTGGCTGAAGAAACAGAACTGAACAGTGAAACTTTTGTTAGTCCAAAGAAAACGTACGGTGCTACCAGTCAAAACAACAATGTGCGGAAAAAGGCATGGAGAAAGCAAAAGGGAGTAACGCAGGATATAGAGGAACAGACTTCCTACCATTATGAAAATGGAAATTTTCAAGATAGGTCATAATATCTGAAAATGTGTGATTGTGTGGCAAGTGCCCCCATCCTCTCCTGCCCAACCACCTCCTAGTCAGACCGTATGCATATGTACTTGCTTATTCATTCATGGAGAATCCTGCCAAATGGCTAGATGTAAGATGTAGTAATTCTCTCCTTGTAGCACAGAAAAAGAACTAATAGAAATATAACTGGCAAACCTAAGTCTGGCTTTCAATCAGATCTGTGTAGGATGGACTGAGGGCTCCCTGTACAGCCCTATGGAATTTAGCAGAGTTCCACATTGGTGTAGTGGGTCTGTCTGCTTGGCTCTGATTGTGGGAGCAGGGCCTTTCAAGTAAGGAAAAGGCCATAATAGGTTGTGGGATTCATGGTAATTTAATGACATTTCCCCTACTACAATGTGTGTTTACTAGGAAGCCCATAGATACAGAAGTCTGGCCATGATTGTCCATGTAGGACAGGGGGTCTCAAACTGGGGGTCGTGACCTCTCCAGGGGTTGTGAGGTTATTACATGGGGGTCATGAGCTATCAGCCTACCTCCCAAGCTCCACTTTGCCTCCATGATTTATAATAGTGTTAAATTAACAACACATTTTTTACATTTATAAGGGAGGTCACACTCAGAGGCTTGCTGTGTGAAAGGGGTCACCAGTACAAAAGTTAGGTGAAGTTTTAGGTTCCTGCTGAGAGGTGAGAGTGAAGGAAATTTAAAATGATTAAATTAAATGTGGTCACTAAACAGCAGGAGGGAAATGTGTAACCAAGATTGCTGAAACTATTATTCCAACAATGCTTTCATTCAAGGAGAGAAACTTTTTTCCTCATACGTGATGCACCCAGGTTGGATAAAGCAATATAATGGCTACTGTAGAAATTATTTCCCTCAAGCTCCCCCACCCCCAATTTTGTGTTGGCATGAAAAAATAATTTTAAAACAAAAATCATCTTCCCATTCATCTTAGTCCCATAAAGATAAGATTTTCACTCAGTTCATTATCGTAAAGTGCTTTAAATATATTTTTCTAGGGTAAAATTTGGATAAAACTATAGGCCTCAGCCTAGCAGCCCTTGTTTATGTGAATGAGATCACTTACATAAGTAAAGTCTATAATTTTGGGCCTATAACTCTTTCCTTTTACATATTGCTGCAGTTTCTCCATTGCTATGAATGAGGTACAGTATATTTTTTGGGGGGGAAAGGGTTTCTATTTAAAGAAATGACCTGATTCTCAGATATTCTAATCTTACTGTCTCTCTGCCATCAGTATATGTTTGATATCATAAAATGGCTTTAGATTTTTTCTACCATCTTTGGAAGCTACCAAGATTACAATGGAACGTGCTATATCATCTTAAACCATTAGCTGCAGTCAAAAACTCATTGTGGCAATAATAATATTTTCTTAATGAAGAATTTCACAAAACTGTTTGTTTTACATTATGATAAATGTCTCAGTAAAATCAAGTAAAATGACCCCGTTTACTTTGTGATGTTTTATGTCATATCTCAATCTTGTTATGTGGGGTTATGATGCATCATTTATAGCCAATGTAAAGTGCATGATAAGATTAGCAATTTAAAACATGTTATAGACACTAATCTGTCTGTGTCTTCAATCTTCATGGCTGAAGATGTTAGAGAGTTTCCCAAACCTGAGCTGGCTTTTCTAGGTGACAGATCGGAGGAATCCTCTCAGACTGAGGTGTCACTAGAGGAGATTATGGAATTAATTGATAAACTTAACATTAACAAGTCACCAGGACCAGATGGCATTCACCCAAGAGTTCTGAAAGAACTCAAATCTGAAGTTGCGGAACTATTAACTAGGGTTTGTAACCTGTCCTTTAAATCAGCTTCTGTACCCAATGACTGGAAGATAGCTAATGTAATGCGAATATTTAAAAAAGGCTGTAGAGGTGATCCTGGCAATTACAGACCAGTAAGTCTAATGTCAGTACCAGGCAAATTAATTGAAAAAATAGTAAAGAATAAAAGTGCGCAACAATTTATGTTCTTCTAGGTGTCTGACAAAAGTCAACATGGTTTCTTTAAAGGGAAATCATGTCTTACTAATATATTAAAGTTCTTTGAAGGGGTCAACAAACATGTGGACAAGAGGGATCCGGTGGACATAGTGTACTTAGATTTTCAGAAAACCTTTGACAAGATCCCTCCACCACGCTCTTAAGTAAATTAAGTTTCATGGGATAAGAGGAAAGGTCCTTTCGTGGGATTTGAGAACTGATTAAGAGGCCAGGGAACAAAGGATAGGAATTAAATGGTATTCTCAGAATGGAGAGGGTAACTGTAGGTTCCAAGGGTCAGTCCTAGGAACAATCTATCAACTTTATTAATAAATGATCTGGAGAAAGGGTAACAGTAAGGTGAAAGTTTGCAGGAAGATACTAACCTGTTAAAGATAGTTAGACCAAGCAGACTGTGAAGAACTAAAAAAGATCTCACAAAACTAAGTGATAGGACAACAAAATGGCAATGAATATTTTAATGTGGATAAATGTAAAGTTATCCACATGGAAGAAATTAACCCAACTATAACATTACATATGATGGGGGCTAATTTAGCTACAACAATCAGGAAAGATCTTGGAGTCTCGTGGATAGTCTCTGAAGTCGTCCATGCGGATGCAACGGTGGTCAAAAAAGCAAATAACGGATGTTAGGATCATTGAAATGAGGGATAGAAAATAGACAGTGAGTATCTTACTGCCCTTATATAAATCCATGGTACTCCACATCTTGAATAATATGTACAGATGTTGTTTCCTCATCTCAAAAAAAATGATATAACTGGCATTTAGGAAAAAGTCAGAGAAGGCAACTAAAATGATTAGTGGTTTTGGAATGGGTCCCTTTATGAGGGAGTAGATTAAAGAGCTACGACTTTTAGCTTAGAAAAAGGGACTTAAGGGGGGCTATGATAGAGGTATATAAAATCTTGAGTGATGTGGAGAAAGTATATAAGGAAAAGTTATTTACTTGTTCCCATAATACAAGAACTAGGGGCCACCGAATGAAATTAATGGGCAATAGGTTTGTCAGAGAATGGAGATGGATGGCAGGAGAGAGATCACTTGATCATTGCCTGTTAGGTTCACTCCCTCTGGGGCACTTGGCATTGGCCACTGTCGGTAGACAGATACTGTGCTAGATGGACCTTTGGTCTGACCCGGTACGGCTGTTCTTATGTTCTTATGTTACTGAAATGCAATTGAGTGCATAGGTGGAACTATCCTTAGGGTATGTGTATGTTGAAGGTGTACTTCAGCTCAAGTAGACATACCCAGGCTAAAAATAACAGTGTAGTGGCAGAAGCAGGACAGGATCGCTGCCCAAGGGTCTTAGATTGGCTAGCCCACCCTGCCGCCCACACTGCTGCAGCGGCACTTCTATTTCTAGTGCACTAGCTGGATCAGAGATAGTGCAGGTATGTCTCAGTAGGGTGACCAGGTTTTCTGATTTTATAGGGACGGTCCCAATATTTGGGGTTTTGTCTTTTATAGGCGGTTATTGCCCTCCACCCTCTCCCCTTATTTTTCACACTTGCTATCTGGTCAGCCTTTGTCTCAGCAAGCTGAAATTACACCTTCCAGCTCCAGTGTAGATGCACCCTGAGACATAATCATTTGAATCCACAGATGGCTTATCTTCCACACACATAATTAAACAAGAGAGACAAGGAAGTCAGCCAGTCCTCTTTCCCTGACTAAATCGCTTTCACGTACAGCAAAATCCAGTCTAGAAAACATAGATAAAACCAAATAGAATGGACCAAATTCTCTACTGATGTAAATAAATGCAGAGAATTTGATCTAGTATCTTTACTGCTACAGCAAAAATATAGGCCTCCTTTTACACAATACGGTCCATTAAAAAGCAATGGTCATATATTAATTTTATTATCCAAATCATACAAAACCCTTCTCAAAATTTCCTATACATTTAAAAATGCACCAAGTAATTCCTGTTCTATTTTTGCTCTTTTAGGGTCCTTTCAGCTAAATTCTAAAAGGGTTAGTTGGCTACTTACTTGATTAAATTTGGAATAGCTACAAAAAAGAGGTTTTTCTTATGGTGTATAGTCAACTTTTGGGGATTTAGCACCACAGGAGGTAGAGTCAAATATTGTGATTAGATTACAAAAAGGGTTGCATCAACCATTCTCAAATTATTCCTTTGCTTCCACCATATCTTTCTTGAGAGAGAGAAAGAGTGAGCATTATCTCCCTTCATATTCACAACTGCACAGACAACCTCCTCTTCCATTTACAATCACATAACATGTCTGTGGCAGCTACAGCAAACGTTTACATGGAACAGTTATATATATGTATCTGTCTTTTTAATGTAACTTGGTAGGGAGGAACAAGGCAGCCAGCCAGCCAGCATTCCACGACTTGAAAATCACTGGGATAAACTACTTTATGAACAGTAATAGTTACACTTCTGCATGCTAAGGGTAATCCTTATCTACAGGGCACAGACATTAAGTGCAAATTATAATTAATAAAGAGAGAGAGACACCTCAGTTTGAGAACCAACGTATCTGAACTTCGTAGCTCAGGACCATCCCTAATGATCATAATTATTATTTTTATTGTTATAGACTGATCATCCTAGAAGTCCTTGTGAGTGGTTTCCTGCTCCTTGTACATTATTACACATTTGGCAAGGAGCTCTGTCCTAACTGTGAAATAGATTGCACTGACTCCATGGAAGATCCATTCAAGATGACTTCCGTGGGAGCTGAGTCTTTGACAGCACCTCAAACATAGTGAGTCAGTCCCTTTCAGGTTTAGCTGTTAGGTGCCAACTGAGTCATTTCACCTTCCTCTGGAAGTTCTAATGGTTGTCACAGGCAGAATACAAGGCTCAATGATCTAATATGTTATGGCCACTCCTCTGTTCCTCAAATAAGGCCCGATCGCCAAAAAGAATAGGACTGAGCTCCTTAAAGACCATTCAATTATAGGGGTGTGTGGGTGGGGAGGTGGGCAGCGAGAGAAAGGCAGAGACGGATACAGGGCAGGGAACAGGGTTTATACCTGAAGGTTCGCTTGAATCAAACTTTTCTGGTATAAAACCCAAACTAACTACTATACTATTGCTAACTTTGTTTAATGTTGTGCACATGTTGGAGGGGTCAGGGGATGGCATGATAATCCTTACAAGCTCAGAACAGTGGGACTTCATGTAAGTCCCCATACTCAGTAGTTTAATCATATCAGAATCATATATTGCAGCTGAGATGCAAAATTTCCCAAGAAGGAAAATAACTGTTAGCATCTGCTAAAGTTTCTGCCTTGAGCAATACCATCAGATAGTAGTGGAAAGGGAGTGAAAGAAATCCCAAGCATTAAAACGTTTTTGCCAGTAAAAGCACTGGCATGGACATCTGATCTCTATCTATCACTACGAGGAGATCATTGACCAGCAAAGCCAGTGAGTCTCTGTATGATTGTATGCCCAAGCCTAAAATCAAACTCACTAGGCTCAAGCAGCCTTGAGTACTCCAGAGCTATTTGGACCCAACCTTTTCAGCTATCTTATCACAAGAATCAAGACAGAGAAATAATTGCAGAGGGTGTCAGTGTAAAGAGTGTTTCTTCTAACAATTTCTTCTTTAATAGACAGGTTTCAGAGTAGCAGCCGTGTTAGTCTGTATCCGCAAAAAGAACAGGAGTACTTGTGGCACCTTAGAGACTAACAAATTTATTTCAGCATAAGCTTTCGTGAGCTACATTCCATTCTATGCATGCGAAGAAGTGAGCTGTAGCTCACAAAAGCTTATGCTGAAATAAATTTATTAGTCTCTAAGGTGCCACAAGTACTCTTGTTCTTTCTTTAATAGAAGTCAGCTTTTGGTGCACTTACAACCAACTCCAGGAACAGCCCCATCAGATCCCCAGTAGCTAAGAGAAGCATGGCTCTAACTCACAGGTTATAGTCCATTGCTCTCTTAATACCTCTAGAATATTGAAAAGAGGACTATGCATTTGTTTCTACAAGATATGGTTCTGTCATGTTGGCTATAGGTCTCTTGAATTGGATGTGAGCACAATTATTCAGAAGTTCCTCATGGTGAGAAACAGCTGACTCAGTCGCAAGATGCAAATAACTTGAATTAGCCATATGGTTCATGACCATAGAACTGCCTTTTATTAAATCAGTTTTCTTAGAACAGTGAGTTTAGGCAGCCATTTTCACAAAATAAAAACCTGACACTATATGTCCTGTGAATATACATTTTATTGCAAACTCACTGCATTCAGGGTTTTTCATACATACTTGTTCTGAAGTGATTCAGCTGGTTTTTGTTCCCTTTAGTATGGCAAACATCAAATCATGTCCATCTGAGGCAGAGTATAAATGTGAAACATTATTGCCTAGCCCAGTGAATTTTAGATTATAATTAACAGATTTAATTAGCTGTAGAAGCCATATACCTATTCACTGAATCTTGGCAATAAGATCATCACTTCAGGTGGGTTTGCGATCCACTTGCTTATCAGTAGAAAAGGCAGGCTGATCTTTAGTCTCTGTCCACACTATAACTTACAACTAAATTTGTGTAATTAGTTACTAAGATGATTGGATCTCAACGCAGATCACATACCACACGGTTAAAATCATTTAGTTATTGTGGCAGCTAGCACATGTCTGCTAGGAGCTTAGGCTTGCACATGCTTTCTGCAACCAGCTCAGCACCTGGCAGGAAATTAGAAATTTTGCTTCTATCCACCTGTATGCTGCCAAATTAAACAAAGAGACAAAACTTCCAATGTGGGGCAGATGTTTATTTCCAGGACCTTATTTCCGTCTCAGCACCAAGAAATGCCTGCAGGAGACGGGGTGCTCTAGCTTTTTTGCTGCCCCAAGCATGGCAGTCAGGCAGCCTTCAGCAGCTTGCCTGCAGGAGGTCTGCCGGTCCCACAGCTTCGGCGTACCCACTGACGAATTGCCACTAAAGCCGCTGGGCTGGCGGACCACCCGCAGGCATGCCGCTGAAGGCAGCCTGACTGCCGCCCTCGCAGGGACTGGCAGGCCACCCCATGCACGCGCTTGGAGTGCTGGTCCCTGAAGCTGCCGCTGGCAGGAGACTCGTCCTTCACCGTGCTACTAACAAGGACTTCATGTCTCTAGGGAAACTACTTTTGCTCAGGTACTCATGAAGGGACAGCAACAGTTTCTCCCTGAGATACTGCTGGCACAGTCTAAGTTATATTTAGTTTCTATCTGTCAAATGAACCATACCTGATTTCTAGTAAATATCTCATCAAATGTGCCTTTCCTCATCTCAAAACTGGTTCTGTGAATTTTGCTGTTCCATTGGAGAATTGGGCTAGCTATGTGATCTCCGATTCAGGGGGTTGAGTGGCCTTGAGATCCTGAGCTGAAATGTCCACACTGCTATTTTTAGCAAACTAGCTCAAGCCCTGCTAGGACGAATGTATCCATCTGGTTAGACATAATGAGGCTTTTTAAATAAACTCCTGGGAAGCTTCTAGTACAAGTTGGTTTTGAGCTAAAATGTAAGGAAACAAACAACCACAACAAGAATTTTCACGATGCAATCAAAACACAAGCTGGTTGTAAAACCCATTTATGTTTCCCTGAATAAAAGAAGACTCTTATGAAGGGAAATTTTGAAACAAACTGTAACAAAATTTACTTTTAGTTTTGATTCAAATTAAAATTTTCATTTTGAGTCCAACTGAATTTTTCATTTAGATTCTAAATTAGCTTTGTGTCAATTTTTGAAAACTAAAAAGAAATGAAAACTTCAATTCAAAAAGTGAAATGACATGAAAATGTTCATTTCACTTCAAAACTTCCCATTGAAAATTTGAATCAAACTTTTTCTAGTGAAAATTTTTATTTTTGATTAACTCTTATTTTTCAGTATTTTTTTGGCCCCTATCTCAATGTCTTTGCATTTGGCAAAGTAGTGACTGTCAGCCACACATGCGGAATTTGAACAGGAAATGATTTTGTTGTTGAAGATTTTAGAAGAAGAAGAAGTGGGAACCTAAATTGGGTTATAATGGAAGCAATTCTTCAACTTAGCTGCAGATGGCTATCATCTCTCCATAGTGAAAACTGAGAAGGATAATTATCCACTACCTCATCCATGCCCAGCTTAATGAATAACGGGGGTGATGAGGCAAAGAGAGCGTTAGCCTTGTTTAACAATTCATTGATCATCTCTTTACTAAACTGGTTATTTTTGGTGTAGCTGGTATTGCTTCCCTGTGCAACTGATGTTTTCTAGCTATTATGTGGTAGAAGTTTAATGCAATCAAATATTCCCTATTCTTATGCTTGGAAACAACTAAAAGTGAAAGTTTAAATGAGATTTCACTCTCACTGGGAGGAAAAACATGGATTAAAGACAGAAAGAACGGAAACATCAGCTGAGTAGGAATGGAACCCACAGAAATAACCTCCTTGTCTAACGAGAGACACCGAATTTTGGTCAAAAAATAGCAAAAGCAACCAGATGTTAACTGAGCTGCCCAGAGGGGTCTCATATGGTTCCATGAATGTAACATAACTTGACTTGAAATTAGCAAGGTAAAACTAATTAAGTGTCATGTAGAGTGTGTCCTTCAACTCAGATGCTGTGCTGCATACATGAATTCTTAGCTGTCTACCCTGGGGATTAGGCTGGTTTAACTATGTTACTCAGGGACATGGATTTTTCTGACCCCTCAGCAGCGTAGCTGGGTTGACCTAACTTTTTACTGTAGACCAGGCTTTACTCTGATCTTACTGTCAACTGGTTACAGAGATGCTGGGAGGTTAGTTATCAGTTTAAAAACAAGTTGTAACAGGGAATATTGGCAAAACAGATTCATTGGAATTCTGGGTTAAGCCCTCAGTGTCTGACATTGTCACGGGTAGTTTTGGGTATGTCGTCAGGCCCTCCCTCCCTTCCTCCATGAAAGCAACGGCAGACAATAGTTTCTCGCCTTTTCTCCTGGGTTACCTGAGCAGACATCATACCACGGCAAGCATGGAGCCTGCTCAGCTCACCATCACCGTACTTCTGCTGGGTGCTGCTGGCAGATGTGGTACTGCATTGCTACACAGCAGCAGCTCCTTGCCTTCATGGCAGACAGTGCAGTAGGACTGACAGTCATCATATGCCTCCTGAGTGAGGTCGAACAGGGGCTCCTGGACAGACATGGCTATCCTCCTCTTAGAGCACCAAATGGGAGCCAGAGACTCAAGGTCTTTTTCTTTAAATTTCATCTCATGGAGATTCAATCCTGCCTGGAATATCATGTCAGCTGGAGACTTCTCCCTCAGGCTGCTCTCCCAGCCGGCAGCACCGCGCGGTAGCACCTACCCCAGTCTACCCCTTGCTCCCATGGCTCATGAAACCATATACAGGCTGCCTGGACAGTAGTAAGGAGCAGTTCAACTATAGGCTGAGCAAGTGCAGTATGGGGTAGAATGTGCATATGGACATTTAAAAGCTCATTGGTGCTGTTTGCTGACTAGGTCAGACCTCAGCACAACCAACATTCCCATTGTTATTGCTGCTTGCTGTGTGCTCCATAACATCTGTGAGAGTAAGGGGGAGACCTTTATGGCAGGATGGGAGGTTGAGGCAAATCACCTGGCATCCGATTTTGAGCAGCCAGATACCAGGGCGATTAGAAGAGCATAACAAGGCATACTGCGCATCAGAGAGGCTTTGAAAACCAGTTTCATGACTGGCTAGGCTTTGGTGTGACAGTTGTGTGTGTTTCTCCTTGATGCAAACCCACCCCCTTGGTTGATTTTAATTCCCTGTAAGTCAAGCACCCTTCCCCCCTCAAAATAAAGTAACTATTGTTTTGAAACCATGCATTCTGTCTTTATTAATTAAAAAAATTGAGATAACGGACAAGGTAACCTGGGTCGGGTGGGGGAGGAGGGAAGGACAAGGCCACATTGCTTATTGTAGCCACACTAAAAGTCAAACTGTTTGAAAGACACCCTTCTGTTGCTTGAGCCATCCTCTAGCGTGGAGTGGCTGGGTGTCCGGAGCCTTCCCACTGCTGCGTTTTTGGGCATCTGAGTGAGCAGGCTATGGAACACGGGGAGGAGGGTACGCAATTATACAGTGGATGCAGCGGGGGTCTGTGCTCTCGTTGGCTTTCCTGCAGCTGCAACAGATGCTTCATCATGCCCGTTTGCTCTTCCATTAGCCTCAGCATCACGTTCTGCCTCCATTATTCACGCTCACTTAATTCTTCCTGGGCCTCTGCCACTGAATGCCTCCATGCATTAAGCTGTGCCCTATCAGTGCGGGAGGACTGCATGAGCTTGGAAAACATGTCATTGCGAGTGCGGGGTTTTTTTGCCTTCTAATCTGCAATAACCTCAGGGATGGAAATGGTAAGGGTAGAGTAGAAACATTCTACGCTCTACGATTCTGGGGAGACTGCATGGTCACCTGTGCTGCTGAGTTCGCCACGCTCACCAAACAGGAAATGAAATTCAAAAGTTCCCGGGGCTTTTCCTGTGTACCTGGCTAGTGCAGCGGAGTTCAAAGTGCTGTCCAGAGCGGTCACAATGGAGCATTCTGGGACAGTCAATACCATTGATTCGTGTCTGCACTACCCCAAATTCGACCCAGCAAGGTCGATTTTAGCACTACTCCCCTCGCCGGGGAGGAGTACAGAAGTCAATTTTAAGAGCCCTTTAAGTCGACGGAACGGGGTTGGTTGTGTGGACGCATTCATTTTAAAATCGACCTAATGTGGCTAAATTCGACCTAGCCCCATAGTATGGACCAGGGCTAAGTAGTAGAAATTCCAGCTAAACTTTTCCGTTTTAAAGCGATCTAGAATTGTTGACATACTGAAACTAATTATTTCTTAACTTTTATCTGATAATGATGCTTAGACAGGGCAAGAAATTCATTCCGGTTTTTATTAATCACAGCATTTTTCACAACATGTTCTCTGGAGTGTTTATGATGTTTAGCATATGGTGTTTTTAAAGCTTCTGTATCTGCTAGATTACATAACTAAAGAAATAGCTTCACATGTTACTGTTAGAAATGCAGTAATATTTGATGGACTAGTTTATCAGTACAAAGTTGCCTTTGAAACAGTGTAGTTAAAGAGCCAATTTTGAACATGCTTTCTCCCAAGAACTTATAATGCCGGCATTTTAATTTTCCAACATGATACAATCTGGCATATGAACTGTCAGCTCAGCTGAATTGTTTGCAAATGGCTTTCATTTGTGTATGGAATATCTGGAACAGTCAATAGACTACATTTTGTTAGTGTATAATTATGGGTATTTTTTAACCCACTGAGTTTAAAAATAAGTGTACAAATTCTAACAACATAACATACCTGGCTAGTGCTGGCAGCTGTTCTTCTATACTTGTTTGATTTGGTTTTGACCGTCTGCACTATAGACTACAAGCTCCTTCGAGCGGATCAATGTGCTCTTCAATATGTTTGGATAGTGCTGAGCAAACCATGAAACTTAGTTTTGGGAACAAAAATATTGCTAGAAATTTTTTTCTCCCTCTGTTCCTCAAAGTTTATGTAGGGATGGGGTAAGGATGGAAAATATTTAATGATTATATAAAAGTTTCTGGTGATTTGGCCATTTACAAAATTTTTGTATGTCTGCAATTCTATATACAGGGTTTCCATGATTAAGTGAAAATTGCTCTGGAATTTAGTACACGATGTATCTATAATTCAATATACACCACTATGGAAAAAAGGCCAATGAACCAACTAAAACTATCTGGGGTTTAGAATGTTAAATAGCTTCATCTGAGCTGAAAGGGCCAAATGCTCAAGGGCCTTCTCAAATAATCAAGGACACTTCTGTCCGCAAAAAAATCTAAAGAACTGACACTTTTTTATGGCAACATATGACTATTTTTATGACTGTTAATAAAACCAGACTGTTAACATGAGACTTGCCATGACCAATAACTTTTAGGACTCATGATGACTCAATAAATGCCCACCTGTATTGTTTGCAAGTCACCTAGACTATCGCTGATGAACAAATAGGTGCCTAAGGAATATGTATGTGGACAAGATTTTCTAACCTGCTAAGTGATTTTGGGTTCTCAACTTAAGGCAACTCAGAGACACCTGATTGTCAGAGAGTGCTGAGCACCCACCCTTTCAAAAGGCAGCTCTTCTAAGGTGTTTCAAGTTGAAACCCCCAAAATTGAGGCACCCCAAATCACTAGTCACTTCTGAAAATCTTGGCCATGATGAATATTGCTAAATGCAGTCAATTTGTTACATCAGGAAGGCAACTAGATGGATCTGGGGACTGGTAAGGGAGTGGAGAGCTTGTCACAACTCCATTGCTCCTTTAAGTAACCTAAGATCAGTTGTGTGAACCAATGTGGATGACTGGTTGGCTAGGCAACTTAATTTCTTTTAGTACCTTTTTGACAGGCACCCATTTTACAACCATCATTCCTCCAGTGAGGACTCTTATTGTAATCGCAGAAGAGAAGCCTTGGGAACACACTCCATCCCCGTTTCAAAATGAAAACCAGAAATAGAGCTGACTCACCCACCACATCATCAAATTTTGTCACTTGACGAACAAAAAAGTGGTATTATTTACATCATAAACATATAAAACAGCCAAGAGGCTAAAAGTGTTGGGTTAATTACTGTAAAATTCCTGGAATAAATTGACAGAATTCCAAACAAGACATTATCAGCTTCTTTGGAATACAGTACATTTTACTGGCATGCTGTTCAAAGGTTTCTGTTGCAACTCATTTTTAGGACCGTTACGTAAAACTTGATGTAGCAGTGAGTGACAAAGGTTTTATTTATTTCACGTTATCTGTTGACTTTTAAAGGCCTAAGTACTAGAGACAGATTAAGCAACAATTAGTCAATTATTAAACAGATACAATAAGTATGCACAGTACTCATTTAAAGAGTTTAAAGAGCTTTTATGCTACAACTATAAAAAAATATAAATCTCTGTTGCAAAGAGGCCGAGCCAGTAAAATTTGCTATTGCAATAAATGTTTTTCAGTTCCTAATACTTATTTACAGACTCTGCTGTTTCTAAACTATTATTTTCTTCAAGCAACTATTGTTTGTATAAACTAGTTCTAGATTTTAATGAAGTAGAAACCTATGGTCCATAAATTTCATTTTAGATAATCTTTACAGCACAGGTGGGTAGATCTTTGGCACTTTCCTAAAATGATCGAGGTGTTGTGTTTTCAACAATTTAAATATATCTTCAGAGTGCATGGTAGTGTATTAGTGGTATTAAGGTTCAGCACAAATCAAAGTTACATTACTTAAGTATCTAATTAATCAACACTCTAGTCAGGCTTTTCTGAATTGAGTTATTTTCTTTTCTTGATTCAACTGAAAGTGCTAAGAACTAGTTAATCTTTTCTTTAACCCTCTGCTAAATGAATCTGATGTGTAGAAAACAGAATGCAATTATGTGGTTTACATGTAATTCCAAATCAATATTCTATATTCAACAGGGATGGATTCTGTTTTCAAATAACTGTTTTCTGAATTATTTTTTCACCACCAGTCTTTTATTTGACAGGATGTATATTTGTTGGCTTCACATCATTCAGTAGATAGACTATCTGAAGTACAAAGCCATGTGCTAATGTCTCTAGGGGATTATTTCAGTACAGGCATGCGAAAAGGAATCCCCCTTTCTTGTGTTTGGGGTTATGTCTATGCCGCAATTAAAAACCCATGATTGGCCCATGCCGGCTTACTTGAGGTTGTGGGACTCGGACTAAGGAGCTGTTTAATTGCTTTGTAGACTTTCAGGCTTGTGCTGGAGCCTGGGCTCTAGGAACCTACAAGGTGGGAGGGTCCCAGAGTTTAGACTGCAATCTGAGCCCGAATGTGTACACCACAATTAAACAGCCCCTTGGCCTGAACCCTGTGTGCCCAAGTTAGCAGGCACAGGCCAGCTGCGAGTGTCTAAGTGCAGTGTAGACATATCCCATGTGACAAAAAGTCTCCTTACAATCTCCTGTACACCCAGGAATTCCTTAGTTTAATAAATGTAGAGCAGTCTCATTTGCATCCAATAATCATGCTACTACTCCTGTGTTTTCAGCTTTTGATGCAGTATAAAACTTTTGCTTTCACATTTCTGCCATCCGTTGATGTTGCTGGGAAAAGCTGAATGCAAAGCGTGCAATTTTCTGCTGACCACAAGCAGATATTGTGATTTTGCAGTGTGTCAGTTTCCCACTTAGAGAAATTAACGACAGGTTCAGGGCCTGCTCTAGGGTAATTAATTTCTTCCTGAAATTTACACAAAGGTCCTGTTTACCATGAACAGAAATTGAAAAAACAAGAGCAAAACCCCACCCACAGGCATTCCACTTACACCAACCGCGGAGCTGATGCTGGAACCAGAAAGAAAGTCCCTGTTTTCTGACCTTTTGTCTCTCTGTCCTGCTTCCAGCACACTGTCTGCTCCCGTTAAGCCTTCCTTATCAGATTTCAGACTCGACCCTCCCACCCCCGCCTAAGTCATATGGGCCTCAGCATTCTCAGTACAAAGCCCAAGCTAGTTCATGTGGACCTAGGCGCCCCTTTTGTCCAGCAATTCTACAAAACAAAGGAATGTCAAACATGTTTGTTTACATCCAGTGTTCTTTGGAGCTGGCTAGTCACCATCTGGGCAGGAACTCCCCTATGTCTAGATCTTTCTATGGAGAATTTCAATATTTATCAATAATTTATAACATGCCTTTTGTTACCTCCTTTGTCCTAAAATAATCAGTTTCTGTGCCCAGGAGATGGCATGAGAGGTGCAATAGATCACTAAACACAAGACAAAAAAGTACAGAGATTGCTCAGAGCAGGTGATAGAAAGAAACAAGTCAATATGTTTTCTTCTGTTGGTGTTTTCTTTATCGAAACTACCAGTATTCCCTCAAGAAGTTTCCACTGAAGGATAAATTTCTGAATAATTCACCATTTGTAGACATAAAGACCAAGATGACTTCAGAGTTTGCATAAGAGGAAGAAGACATGATGACTTTAGATCTCCTGGCTTTCCAGATGATTGTGGGATGAGATCTCATTTCTTTTCTTGAAAAGAGCACAGCGTCTGAACAGGTGGAGAGCACAGATGTGTCTCAATAATCACTGAATGGATATTGCCTGGTGAAAGGGATATGCAGTGTGTGATAGCCAAAGTTTGCCCCACTCTTCTTCTGTTTAAATATTATTGCCTCCATGTAAACCTAGATGAACTCTAATTGGGCACTCCCCCACCAATTCCTGTATCCAGTCACTCACCCATCTACAATAACAATCAACTCAGAAGAAAGTGCACAAAACTGAGCACTCAGATATTTAAAAAAAAAAAAAACTTGTGAAAAAATGTAAATAATGGGCGTGTAGCAGGGTGCTGGTGCAAAAGCACCTAATTAGCCCCTGCCTGGTCAGCAGGGGCGGTTTTAGACATTTCGCCGCCCCAAGCATGGCGGCATGCTGCGGGGGGCGCTCTGCCGGTTGCTGGTCCCGTCGCTCCAGTGGACCTCCCGCAGGCATGCCTGTGGATGGTCCGCTGGTCCCGCGGCTCCACCGAGGCCATGGGACCAGCGGACCCTCCACACATGTGCCGCTAAAGGCTGCCTGCTGGTGACCAGCAGAGTACCCCCCACAGCATGCCGCCCCAAGCATGCGCTTGGCATGCTGGGGCCTGAAGCCGCCCCTGCTGGTCAGCTCCAATCAGGGGAAACAGATTGAGGCTGATGGAAAAGGCCTGATGCCGGCCTGAAGATTGGCAACACCTGCTGGCCTGACAAGCCAAGGGCTATAAAGGCTAGGAGGGAGCTAGAAGGTTGCGGGGTAGCCAGGGAGAACTCAACCAACCAATGGCTGCCTTGCTGAAGGCTGACTCTGCCTGTAAAAGATGTTACATAATCCTGTAAAGCTTCTAAATAGACAGACACTGGTGCTGGGATAACTGTCAGTAAATAAAGACATGGGTGTTGCACAACCCTGAAGCCTCTCTGAGCCTTATTGGGGGCAGCAAGCAGACCCCAGGAAGAGGAGCAGGTCGTGGACCCTGTTACAAGTGGGGACTTGTCTGGGATCCTTTGCCAGACACACAGTTTGGTGACCTGGAGATGGAGGGCACTCTGCAGTGGCTCACAGAGCAACATGGGGAGATGCAGAAGACATTGCAGGCCTTTCAGCAGTCCCACCAGCTGGAGAGGCAAGCTTTGCTGGCTTGGCAGGCCGAACAACAACAGACTTTGCAGGACTTTAAATGAGGGATTTGCCAATGCAAAGGAGGCATATTTTAGGCTATGACCCAATTTTGAACAATAAGATTTTCAGATAAGAAGGTTAATAATACTATGAGATACTTAATGTCTGCATTTCTGGACTTGTTTAGCTTAAATTTAATAAGCTTGATACTACATTTAATGTCTCTTTTTTTTAAAGGGAAATAATTTGTTCTTTAAAAGGAAAGCTGTAAAAGGAGGCTAAAGGGAGAAAGAAAAAGGTAAAGAAAGAAGAAATTTAATCCTCTCAGTCCCCTCATTCATTCTGCCCTAACTCTTCTCAGCTCCCCAACTCCCATTCTTTCTACCCAGAGCCTTCAAACCTTTCTCTCAACCCAGCAGGAGCTATAAGTCAACACTGTCAGTGGGGCACCATAAACCTCTTAGGTACACATGCACTCATTACATAGAGCATTTTTAAAATGTCCTTCCATTCTCAGCTGTGGTTGCTGGTCTGTTCTAGAAGACTGCTGCGGCTTTGGAGCTCTTTGCTGGAATATCCACATGTTCAATACACCACGCTGGCCCGGGGAGCAGTTACCCTACCCAGAGCTCTCCTGCACAAGATGGAACCACATAGTGCGTAGAATTAGGATGAAGGTTTTTGTTGTTGTTTTTTTTTTTAAAAAAACTCTCTGATCTTTTTCCCTTATTTTTCTGAGTGTGGCAGTGCCCCAGCTGTCTTGAAGCAAGAATCATCGTCTCATCGCCAGCCCCGTTCTGTGTCCTCTCAGCCCTGGTCATATTCATAGACCATCTTCATTTGACTCACTGCATCTATTTTCCGCGCAAGCTGATTAGAGATGCACCCCAATGCAGTTGCCAAGAGAAGTCTGTGTGAGCCCTAAGTAGGAGGTTTGAGTTCTAATTCTGCTGCTGTGACTCCTCTGCTCAGCTGAAATAGGGACCAGAAATAACATTCACTCCCTGATGATAATCTGAAAAGAAACAGAGATAAAGCCACTAGGTGTTTATGGAAGCACAGCTGGAGCCTTACATTTGTGCTTTGAAGGAGGAAAAACCCAACACAACCCATATCCACCAAAAGAAACTTCAGGGCTGTGGAATGATGCCTTTTACAGTTAAATCTCCCACTCTTTCCTTGACAGCTAGGCCCAGGCCTCCTAATCATATCAGGCAAGGGTGGGCAGTGCTTAATTTGTAATGAAAGATGTGCCAGGGCTCTAGAAATTTTTTTATATTCATAACTGATGCAGCAAGCCCAGAGGTGCCGGGGCTAGGAATTTCAGATTTTTTTTTTGCTCCACAACAAGTCTCTATTTTCAACAGGAAAATGTTTATCTTTCTACTCCTCTCACCAATAACCCACAGTGGTCTCCCTCTCACTGATCCCACTTCCAGAGAAAGAATGCAGCTGACTGGCAACTAGCAAAGCTAGTCTGAAATTTTCTGACAGGAATAAGTTATCCCAGGAAATGCTGATTGATTGAAACAGAAAACTTTTGTGGAAACGTGTAGCTTTTCAATTGATTGTCCCACAAAACAGGGGCAGCATTTTGATGGAACCCTGCCTGTCAGGCAGTTTTCTACACTTGCCTGAGAGGTCATCTATGGAAATCTGCCTGATTTCCTGCCAGCTTGCCCCCCAGTTCCTCAGCAGCCTGCAGGGTCAGCCAAAATGGGAGTCTGCAAGCTATGTGAGCTCCGGTTCCCAGGCTTTGAGCTCAGCTATGGCTCCCAGGGATTCTAGGCTCCCAGCTCCCTATAAGCCTGAGCTTCAGAGATTGGACTCCCAGGAGGAATTGTGTTTTGAAATTTTTGAGACAAACCATTTTGATTATTTCAGAATGACCTTTTTGGAATTTTCCCTTACTTGGGAGATTTTGAAATTTCTACTTTTCATTCCAAAATGGAATTATTTCTTTTAAACATTTCAGAACTTCTAGGGGAACAGGAATTCCTATTTTTGACCAGCTCCAGCAATAAGTGCTCTATCAAGTTCCATGATCATGTGTGTACATCCTGGATTCCTCATTGCCTGAATAAGGACTGCAGGATGTGGCTTACAATTTTTGGCCACCACCATGCTACCATTTGCCCTGTCTTGCATGCTCAAACACATTGGCAGACTTCTGCACTCACACACAAACCCTATTTAAATAATTGGGGCTTAAGGACATGATTAAAGTAAAGCATATGCATAAGTGCTTTGCTGAAATGAACTCCTAAGTTTGGAAATTTTAGCCGTAGATTCAAAATTTATCTAAAAAATCCTATGATTTATTTACAGTAGAACCTCAGAGTTCTGAACATCTCAGGCATGGAGGTCATTCATAACTGTACAAAATGTTATGGTTCTTTCAAAAGTTTACAACTGAATATTGACTTAATTCAGCTTTGAAACTTTTCTATGCAGAAGGAAAATGCTGCTTTTAACCATCTTAATTTCAGTGAAACAAGCACAGAAACAGTTTCCTTACCTTGTAAAATCTTTTTTTAAACTTTCCCTTTATTTTTTTAAGTAGTTTACGTTTAACACAGTACTGAACTGTATTTGCTTTATTTGTGTGTGTCTCTGTTGCTGCTCTGTTGTGTTCTTCTGGTTCCAGATGAGAAGTGTGTGGTTGACCAGCCAGTTTGTAACTCTGGTGTTTGTAACTCTGAGGTTCTACTGTATAATACTTCACGGATCACTTTTGACATTTAGTTTCAAACAGCTATTTATTAAATAAAAGGACAGCAAATTAATTTACAGGAATAACAACATTTCACAATATTTGTAGCTCTCCAAATATTTACATAAACTAAGGATAACCTTTATTGAAATCATTCACTACCAAGCTGTCTAACATCAAAATGTCAGTGGGGAAAATGTGAAACAGTTAAATATATATTTACATTAAGGACTCTGGTATAACTGTTTATCAGTAATATAGTGATAACATATTTAGCTCAAAGCAATTATTCCTCCAATAGCTTGTAAACTTGTAACCTTTTAGAAACAAAATAATTTCCTGAACAATAATGCCAGAGAATTGCTATCTAAAAGAACAATACTTAAAATAAATGGGACATAATATAATGATATCGAAATATCCAAAAATTACTTATATATAAAGCTCCAGTTGAAATCAATGAGAACTGGCTCAGGTCCTAAATGCTTAAATAGATACAAATTTAGGCTCCCAGTCCTGCAACTGATTTTACATGGGCCCATGGTTCTTTCTGCACTGCTTCCATTGCAAGACTGGGGCTTGTAAGGAGTATATTTCTACTTGCTACGGGGCATTGGCTGACCATTAACTTCCTTTGGCATAGGCTGGGAACTAGGGGTGCTGGGGGTGCTGCAGCACCCCTGGGCTCCTGGCTGCCAGCCCTGTGCACTTGGGGCTTTGCTCTCAGCCTCAGCTCTTGTGGGGAGTGGGGAAGGGGCTGGTTTTCAGCACCTCCTCTATTAAAAATGTTCCAACACCGCTAGTCTATGGTTAGGAAGAAATTTCCGCACTGGGCAAGTTATTCCATACTTCTTGACCTTTCCTCTGAAGAATCTGAACTGGACACTCTCAGAGATGGGATATTGGATCAGCTCAGAGAAGAAAAGAGGATTGTTGCATGCATCCTGTCATCCAACAAACCTCTTTTCTTATCTGCAGTGATCCAATATCCCATCTCTGAGACAGGATAAGAGATCAAGTTATGAGAAGAAAATGCTTATAATAGGAGGTTTATCAACTATTATACAGAGTTTATATGGCTTAATGAAAATATTATTCAATGAGGTAAATAAATCTTAAACATTGAGTTTATGATAGTCTTCTCTCCACTTCCAAAATTCAGGGCAACAAAAATGAGCAGAATGAAAAGGAATGTCTACCGGAATAAACTGATTGATACTTTGCACATTGATCTTTTATTTATTCCTACAGAAGCAGCCTTATCTGTGAAGATTACTTGACTATCTTAGCTTGATAAAATTTATTGTAAGTTGGTGATAATTTTGGCCATAATTCAAAAAAAAAATCTTTCCTTTCTTCACTAAAGTGGTAGATAATAGCAATGTAAGTAGGGCCCTTGTCACAAATTGGGACGGGCGATCTGGCGTAATGGTCAGAGCAGAGGTTGTCAGGCCTAGTGGTTGGGGCTGGAGTCAAAGGCCAGGAACAGTGACAAACATCAGTGCTAGCGTCAGGGACCAGCGTTGGAGCCAATGGTCAAGGACAGCATAAGGGGCTATAAGTCAAGTCAAGGCTCATAGCCAAAGACAGGAACCGAATAGGGCTGAAGTGGACTGGGCAGGAAAGGAACAAGGCAGGATAATGGCTGGAGCAAGGCTAGGAGCAGAGCAGGCGCAGGAGAGACCAAAGCTGCAAATACATGTATTGAGCAGCCAGAGAACAGTTGTTGCTGTTGGGTTTAAAAGCAGGCTTGTTGTCTTCCTCGGCCAATCAGATGGCGTGGTCAATCAGGGAGCCCTACTGTGTCTCAGATGTGCTCGTTGGCTGCCAACAGACTGGGCAGGCATAGCTGCAAGTCCTCATTTCTGACATTCTGAGATTCAAGAAAAATCAGTTCAAGGCCCTAACCAGGGATTTCCATGGTTAGCTAAATAATAGATCTACTCACTTCAATATAGATTATTAATAATAATGCAGGGGTGTAAAGATGGTAGGAGACAGGTAACAGTACTATTTCAGCACCTAAGGTGGTATCTTCATGCACATTTGGGTTGTGTTCAATGGTTTAATCCAGGGCCCTGGAAAAACTTCAAAAGGTTCTGTTTGGACAGGCACCCAAAAATCTGCACTATCCATAACTTTGGGGACTGCAGAACTGGGTGGACATGCTCCTTGAACAAAGAAGATTTCATTCAAGTCTGAACAAGTCCCTCAGTCTATCATTAGAGTCCAACTGCAGGTTTGGTCTCTAGGAGTGACTGGTTTGTAATTTGTACGAGTATTGTGCTAGTGCTCCAAACACCAATTCGTGAAGTTTTCAGAAGGCTGCACATTGAAATGTGAATAGCACAAGGTGATGTTGCTATGCAGAGTGAAATATAATTGGTCTATAGTGGTCTGGATGGCTGTTGTGGTGTGTATTGCAAATGAGGGTGGTTTGGAGAGGAAAAACACAGTCCAATACTGAGAGTTAATCTCTCTTTTCCCTTCCTCCTACCTTCCTCTTCCTTTACAAGGTTATCCTATTCATACTTTGATTGAAAAACTATTTCTGATGCCATGATTTGCCTCCTGCCTCATTATGGCTAAGCAATGGCTATTGTGATCTTACATTTAGCACCACAGAGATTTTGAGCTCCATGAGATATGTCTTATCCCACGTAGAACACATTGCGTATATAGGGGAAACTCTGAGGACCAGGGATTGAAGATTGCCATACTAATCTTGGCAATGTCTATGCTGCAGGATAAGCCCAGGCTCAGGCTTGAGGCCAAACTCCCACTTTTGTCTACACACAGATCTCTCAGACTCTGGCTCAGACCTAGGGTCCTAGGACCCTGTGCGGGTGAAAATTTTGAGTCTGAGTCAAGCCAGAACCCTGAGTTAAATCCCTATTGCTTTTCAGTGTAGACGCAGTCCATTCTGGGAGTCCACCAAAGATATCCCACAATTTCACGGGCCGACTTCCTTTGTCTCTCTATCTCAAGACTCTCCAAGTGACTCTAGGGAAATGGAAGCAAGCCCCCTTGTTATACTGCAGCAGCATTTAACTTTCCATTGTTTTCTGACCACCATGCTGCAAACACACCTTTTGGAGAACCTTCTGTGTTTGCAATGAAGACTGACCAGAAGAAGTCCTTTGCAAAGCATGTTGCTTCATGGTCAGGGGAGCACAGCCAGATTTTTGGTTAATTTCTGCTGCAAGGCCAGCAAACAGTGGGTTTCAGTAAGAGTACCAGGAATGATCACCCATACCAGAAAACAGAGAAGATGGCAGTGTTGGAAATTTACCAGACCAGTGCAGGGAGTGGGTTAAGTGGTTCAAGACCAAATACTGGAAAACCAGGGATCAGAAGTGAACCTCGTGCAACTCACTGACATCACACAAGGATGTTTGACTGGGTACTCTGCCAAGAATGAAGCCAGTGGTGGTGCATGATGACCAGATTAACCAGGATGGTGCCCTGCTGTCCCCAGAATCCATCATGGGGACTGATAGGAGCCAGCAGCAGGTGCCAAGAGAAGCCAGCAAAGTGACTGTGGGGTTGAAACTTGTCCCAGAGGAGGCTTTGCCACAGGAGCAGCTGCAGAACATCCTGGGTCTGTCCTCAGAGGAACTTGTTGATGGCCCTCTGCAGAACTGGCAACAGACATGGAAGGGACAGAAGCCACCCCAGAGCACTGTAAGTTTCTGGCTCCATTTTAATGTTTCTTAATATAGGCAGCAGTGCGAGTAGGGTGGTACATTCGGGTACGCCGTACTGGCAAGATATTTAGAACTGGTACGGCGTACCGGAAAGACACAGGACGAGCAGAACCTGTACCCATCCTCTGGTGGGGCTGCTGTACAGACAGAGGAGACCCTGCATGGAAGGGCTGGGGCAGCAGAGCTGCACCGGAGGAGCTGCAGGTATGGGGCCGCCCAGTGCCCCAACGTTCTTTTTCTTTCCTCACTGCAGGTCTGAAGTCTCCGGTGCAGTGGGAGGAGAACAGAGCCCCCCCACTCCCTCCAGGTAAGGGGAGTGGATTATGGGGAGGGGACAGGGAAAGCATGGGGGCCCTGGGTTGCGGGTGGGGAGGAGTCGTGTGGAGGGTCACGTGAGGCGGTCACTTGTCTCCTGTTAGTTGCTGCCCTCCCTTCTCCCCCTGTACCGGTGAGAAATGGATTCCACTTGCACCACTGAATATAGGAATGGGATGGATTTACACTCTATGAACCAATGCAGAAGTTATTAGAAGCCCTAGTTAGAGCATGTGTCTGTTAATGGCAGTTTGTATGCCAGTGCTTTGGTGCCCCGCCCCTCCTCCCCACCATGTGAAATTCAAAACGGCAACTGGGAAATGCAAACAATAAAAATACCATGAAAGCAAATTTTTACCGGAAAGGGGAAGAATTTTGCTGGGGTATTCCTTTCTTAAAAATAATAACCTTTCATTCCCCTCTCTGTAAGTATGCGACCCTGTAAACGCTTAATGATGTAATGAGCTGCATGAAAATAGAGAACTGTCAGGGTGGGGTGGAGGTGGAAGTGGACATGTGGTCCATTTATGGATCTAATCCAGTTTAGCCAAATGTAGTACATGCAGTCCTTAGGTGACAACATTATTTGTTCCAAATATGACAGATATGAATTTTTGTGCAGAAATGTACTAGGGACGGGGAGGACAAAGGTTGTGGAGTTGTGCATGTTTACATGCAGCTGTAACAGGGTAAGTCATGTGGAAGCTAATGTAGCATCCAGTTGAGTCCCTCATGAATTCTGACCTAATCCCGGGTGCTGATAGTTACAATCTTTCCCTATAACAGGAACTCCAGAAGATAGCAACATTTCAGGGAAGGGTGTGGAGTGGAGGTTAGGATAATCTAGCATGGCCCAATATCTAAACAAATACTTTTCCTCAGTCTTTAATTTCCATTGTCTTTGCATTTCTTTTACTGCAATTAACTTGTATGTGTCCAGGGAGCTTCTGTGGTCAAAGCATGCTCTCACAATATACTGAAATTCAGTCTGGAAGAGTAAAATTTTATGTCCTTGAAATTCCACGAGGATTTTTTCTGTGCTCCTGCACTGAGCTATTTAAGACAATAACCATCTGTCTTTTCCTATTCCAGGCCCCTTGATCTCTATGGGCTGCAGTACCTCCACAACTCACCCATGCTGCAGCATAAACTTGGGCTAATGTACCCTCACAGACTGCTCCAAGAGGAAGCATTTCCATGGAGAACTTATGGTTGGAGTTCTGGAGAGATCCAACAAGCAGGCTCAGTACCAAAAACCAGGGGACTTACGGTGACAGGAAAGGCATAGAGAGAAGCAAGAGGAAAGGCTCAGGCTGGCTGAGCAGCTTGAGAGCAAGCACATGCTTCCCAGTTCCTGGAACAGAAATGGTAGCAAAGTCAGTGTGACAGAGCTCATCAGAAAGAACTGCTTGAGTAGCTACTATCACTGATGGCTGCAAGAGTACTGGCTCCTGCCGTATCATGCCATGGCCAGAGTCCTCTCTGCAGTACCCTGTGCTGCAGTCCAGAAAACAGCTTGGACACTCTGTGGTCCATGAAATTGAGCCCTACGACTGGCTGAACAGGGCAACTTTTCTGCATGCAGTCCTCCAAATGGACCCCTTCACTGTAGAGGCCTCTACCCACTTCCCCCCAGTACCAAGTGTGTGAGAAAAGTGGAAGGAAGGGAAAGGAGAATCACAGGACTGCAAGGACCTCAAGAGGTCTTCTAGTCCAGTCCCCTGAACTCAGGGCAGGACTAAGTATTATCTAGACCATCCCTGACAGGTGTTTGTGTAACCTGCCCTTAAAAATCCCCGATGATAGAGATTCCACAACCTCCTTGGATAATTTATTCCAGTGCTTAACCACCCGGACAGTTAGGAAGTTTTATGTAGTGTTCAACTGTGACGGGGTGTGACTTACTACTACAGTGCCTTCTGCTGGCCATCCTGGGAATGATCTCTAGTTCACTCTTGCGCCCTCATCTAATGGTATCTTACCACTGTGGTTTCTGTCATCAGGACCTGCGTTGCTCTTAGGACCACAGTGTCCTCTTCTGGACACAGCCCTCCACCTGTGCCCCACTCAGTTCTTCCCTTCCGGTGGGCCAGCAGTCCTCTGTCCAGCCACTTGCCTCAATGGCAGGCTGCAGTCCAAGGTCTAGCCACCCGCATCACTGGCAAATGGGGTCAAAGGGCAGGAGGCAGCAGCCACATACTGCATCACCTCCAACCCCCACCATCTGTTCCCTTGGGCCACTTCCCAACAGCCCTAGCACCTTCTCCATCTCTGTATCAGGGCCTCAGTTTGGCAGCAGTCAGCAGGGAGCTCACTCATGCTCCCCTGACCCACCAAGCACTGCTCTGACCATGGTGCTGTTTCTTCTCCCTCCTTGAGGGCAGCCAGTTCTCCCTCCTCAAACTCCAGGGAGTGACTGAAACTACTCTGTTCAGCAGCCCTTCTTATATGGCCCAGCCTGGCCCTGATTGGCTGTCTCTCTAAACGCTCTCCCAATTGGCTGACTCTTCAAGCCCTTTCCTAATTGGCTGTCTCCTGCGCAGTCTCCCCAGGGCTGCTTTAATCCCTCTTCTGCCAGTGCGGGGCAGATGCCCCACCACACCAACCTAAACTGCCCTTGCTGCAATTTAAGCCCATTGCTTCTTGTCCTATCCTCAGAGATTAACAAGAACAATTTTTCTCCTTCCTCATTGTAACAGAATGGAGAGGAGGGTGGTAGGGAACATGCAACAGTAGGGTTGGGTTTTTTTGTCTTGTATATGGTTTTACTGTTTGGACTTGTTCATGCACATTTTTTAAAAAGGTTTTGTTGTTACTGGTGTTTGGATGTAATAATGGCTGCTGGCCTGCCTGGCAACGGGTAGATGTTGTAATTTTCTTAATACATGTTAATCAATAAAGCTTCTTATATTTTATCAAGAAAGTTTAGTGCTATTGTTGCATCATATCTTACAATGCATATTTCAATTAATAAAAGTAAACATGTTCAGGGACAATTGGGAATTTGTATGCAAGCAACTGTATTCCTCAGCACAGTTAGCCACATTAATCCATGCATCAATCCCTTCATTACATCAATCCATATTATGACTCAACCCCACTCCCCGCCCCCCAACATTTAATAAGTGGTCAGATCATGGCAATCCATCCCCAACATCATCCCTAGGCACTGAAACCCTCCATAGGCAGTCAGCCCCTTCTTCCAACACAAGTACGTTCACAGATGTACTATTCTCCTCTTCCATTGGTCTATGCAAGTCTATAACTGAACACAAAGCATCCCTGACTTCTGTTGCCTGGGTGCATCCAGCGCCACCTGGGATAGCTGCACTTTCTGGCTGAGGGTCCTGGTTCAGCAGCCCCTCACTGTCAGAGTTCCATTCATGGGGAAATGGCTCACCTCTGGCTTCACAAAGATTGTGAAGAGTATAGCAAGCCGCACGAGCTCCTTAAGGAGCATAAACTGTGGGCATATGAGTTCTATCAATGGCCACCGGTGCAGTCTGGAAACCCAATTCTCTCAAAGCCACCAGCTACTTCAGGGATATCTTTTATGTCTGCCATCTTGGGATAAACCACATGCTTGATTGCCTCAGAAACCTCCAACACCGTCTTACTGGACCAGAATGGCCACCCTCATGTGGGTGTCTTGACCCTTAGGGACAAAACAAACTGCTCACAAAATTCCAGAAATGTAGCTTTCTTCATGAGACATTTCTGGACTCACTGCTGGTCATTCCAAGTCTGCAAGGTGCTGTGATCTCATCAATCTGTGCTTGTGGGCCTGTTCCAGCAGTGCTAGTGTACATAGCGGGCAGCAGGGGCTATCCTGAGCAACATCCACCAGTGTGAGACTGCCACGTCTGTGTCCTCCTCTATCTCCTCCTGCTCAGTCAGCTGTCTTCGGTGGGTCAGAAAACGCTGCTAAAATGTCCATAGTGTCTCATGGAATGTCTTCCCTTTCCTAAAACAGGAGTGAAAGCGCAACTGAGAGAAGTTCTGAAAATGGCGCCTCCACAATATTGTTGGCTCTGGTTGCTGGCAGCATGCAGTCCAAAATGACTGTTGGGGAGGCTGTGCTGGTGGGCTGTTCAAACTTCATGTGATATGCAGAGTGGACAGTCAAGTTTTCCCAAACTGTATCATGGCCAAAGGGCTACAGCAGCCACATTTCAGGAAGGCACAAATGGTCTGGACTTAGTTGGTTTGACTCAGCTCTGCGTGCTGCAGTGTGGACATCAGTGCCCTGGGTTGAGGCCCAGGCTAAAAAATTCTTAATCTAGCATTGACAATCAGTGTAGATGCTAACCCAAGATCTGCTGACTTGAGTCCCACTAACCCTGGCTTTGCATTGCAATGTAGACATATCCTGTCTCTGAGGAGGTGGCTGCAGCGTGTGACAGACCTTTGCACTGGGAAGATCAGCAAAAATGGGACTGGGATTATTTGAGAGTAGAAGAAGTTTAGTGGAAGGAGATGGGAGAATAGGAAAACACAAATCACAGCTAATCTTGTCTTTCTCCTTTCATGGAGTGTGGATTTTATGAAGCAGTATTTTCTATACATGCTGACTTTTAGCACTGGATGTTACTTATTTTCAAGTATTATACATATATATCCATATCTCCATATCTGAATACTTTTTTACATATTTATCTACTTTGGACCAGTGATATATTATCCCAAAAATCTCAGAGTAAAATAAGCTACATGAAGAGCTGGGGTGAAATTCTGACCGCAGGGGAGGAGTTTGCCAGTGACTTAAATGGGACCAAGAGTTCACCTTGGTATCTTTAAAGAAAAAAAAAAAAAAGTACATTTGCAAAGCATTAGCCATTTAAATGAACCATAGTTAGAGCTAGATATAAGTTACTAATTCTTTACTTTCCTAGGGTTCTTAAACTGACATATGGGAGTTCTGTATTGGGGAAAGCATATGAGAACAGAACCAAGTTAGTCCCATTTTGTGTTTTGTTTCACTTACCTCTTTAAAGGACTAACCCTTTTCAAAGATGACTCTTTTCATAGATGTTACATCTCTGCATGGCTGAACTGTTGTCTTTTAACTTGTCTTATTTATACAAAGGCTTACAATCACAGAAAGAGTTTGAAATCTCATCTATCCTTCATGAACGTATTTTACAAGGTCTTCCTCATTTCTTCACTTGAGCTTTTTTATTGAAAACAAACTTGAGAGAGGAGTTCAGTATCACAGCTAATTTTTGAGATCCAATATTCATCACCTAGATGCCCTGTAGGTGTATTCTCACTGTTAACGATCTGAAGAGGCTTTTAAAACAGAAGCTATCTTAGGTTATACATCTTTTTCCAATATTGTTTAGTGAGGTACATTTTATTAGTGCACAATACTATTTTAATTAAGATATCCTATTGGTGAATAGATGGCCTTGAATTTACCCCCTTAACATTTTGTAAAGAGCCTCGTTTCATTATAGATGATTCACTTGATTTGATCTAATTCTCTTTTCTGCTTGATTTTTCATTTGCACGTCTAGCCACAATAAAATATGAACACCTGGCTCAGGGAACTAGTAATTCCACATATTGTTGCTATAGGCAACAGTCTCTTCCTTTGATCCTGTGATGCTTGCATTGTTCTCCTCAATAATGCTGTATAAATATTGATTGGTTGGTGAAGCAAACTTTGTCATTGGCCTCTTCATGTTTCTAGAGAGAAGAAAAATAATTTAATGAAACAGTTGTAAATGAATGTGGCCTAGGGCGACAAGATAGAAAGTGTGAAAAATCGGGATGGGGTGGAGGGTAATAGGTGCCTATTGTGGCAGAGCTCTGACTTTGCCCCCGTGGGTCCTCAGTGGCTCACTGTGACCCTCCACGTAGCCCTTCTCTCTCTAGGGCCAGGGTTACAGTCTACTGAGCCCTTTTCATCATAGGCCTGCAAGGAGGTTGGTGAGAGAACTCCCACAGTCTCTGTTCAGCCTCCTGTCCTGACAGGGGCGTGACTTCCCCTCCCAGGAGATGTCTCTGTAGTGATGGGTGTGAGAGGAACCCAGGCCTGCCCTCTACTCTGGGTTCGGCCCAGGGACCCTAATGGTAGCAGCTGTTGGCAGCCAACCTTTCACTGCCAGAGTTGCTACATTTCCCTGGGCCACTTCCCCACAGCTCTCCTACTTCTCCCTTCTTCACCCTTACCTTAGGGCTCCCTTAACAATGGTTTGAGGGTGTCTTCATTAACCAGGCCTTCAGCCGCACTTCCTGTCCTCTGGCTCCCTGGCTTGCCTCTGCCTGACTGGAGTGAGCCCTTTTTATAGTATCAGTGGGGCCTTAATTAGAGTCAGGTGATCACATTAGCTTAATGGCCTCACCTGACTCTTTGCTGGTTAATTAGAGTCAGATGTTCTCATTAGCCTGGAGCAGCCCCATCTCTGGTCAGTCAGGGAACAGAAAACTGTTAATCCAGTGGCCAGTATATCTGCTTTCTGCTGTACCCAACTGGTCTGGGTCTATCACATTATATAAGAAAAATTCCCAAATATCGGGACTGTCCCTATAAAACCCAGTTCCTTTGCTATCGGCTGTAAAGCAGCTTCCAAGTGCATGACTTTGTGGAGAAGGCCTTTTTAAATTCTAGACCGTTTTAAAGAGTTAGCTGCTATCTATCTCTAAATTGCAGATATTCTGTGACACCAGATGTTTGGGCCCAATCCTGCAAGGTTATGGATACAAGAGTGGGGAATTGAAGGGCTCCAAAACTTGTACTGAAGCATGAGGCCTCACAAGGTAAAGTTGGGTCTGTGAGCTTGACCTCCTGAGATATCTTTGGCTTCCTGCAGCAGCACTGCTGCTCCTCCTGTGGAGTGGGGGACAAATTCTAACCCCTGTGCTATACTCTGTGAAAATTTTTGAGGGGCTCCTTGTGGCATGCCCTTCTCTGAAGGCCCCTAGAGTGGCTATTTTGATGGCTAATCCTGAGTAAGACATTGGAGGAAAGTGAGTATCCCTTGTGAAGAAGGATTGCTGGAAGAACTATCTTCTTCAAAAGCAATGTATCAGCTTTGTTAAATCTGTAATTTTAGTGATGCTCTGAGAATTTTGTAAAGGCACCAGTCACAGAGACTGCAGTGGAGATGTATTTTAGAAAGTGAGCGATGAATATCTAAATATAAACCAGTTTTAAAATATACTTAGTGCAAAAGAAGTGCGTGCAGGTGTGATAGCATGGTTATCAGACCCACATTGGCTCCAGTCACTCATTTGTTGCTACCTGGGGCTTATTGGCTGCAGAGTCAGAAACTCCAAGGTTCAGTATTAGCCTCATGACATTGGTCCCCTATTGATCTTTCTGCAAGTTATGATGACCTCTTCTGCATATGGCTTGCTGTTGGGTGCATTTGCTAGGAAATACAAATGATGCTGATTGGTTATTATTATTTATAGTCATAGATAGTCAGGGAGAGACATCAAAACTCCAAATTCTGTAAGAATGAGGATCAGGATGAATAAAATATTTTTTTCCTTTTAATGGTTATTTTAGAGTCTGGAGAACTTTGGGGGAGGGGGCCCAAAGGCTCTGATACCTGCCCCTCCCCCAAAGCCTCAGCCCCTGCTAAGTGTTGCGATCCTTGTCATCTGTAGGTAGCATGGCCACCAGGAGCACCAGGGAGAGCAGAAGAAGCTGCCCGAGCAGAGAACACAGCAAGCTGTTTCCAATGCTTCAGATGTACTTGGAGAGTGATGGCGGGAAGGAACCTCTGTTTCCTTCTCTGCCACAGGATTTATCTGGTTGCTTGCCAGAAGAGGGGAGACGAACTTCCCTCTCCCCCTTTAAATAAATAGCTGGGCTGGGGCCTGGAGAAGAGGTGGGGGAAGTTCTGTTACTGAATTCAAGGCCAGCTCCCTCTTGTAGCAAAGCATGAGCTCTCCTCTCCTTTCTCCACCAAGAAACTTTCCTTGTGAGTCTCTGCCTTCCTGCCCATTGCTTCCTGAAGTGGACAGGACAGAGCAAATGCTGTAAGAAGGAGGGCAGAAGGAGCAAGTCAAAGTGAGATTACCTCTCAGGGCTGACAGCTGCCTTCTATCTCTTCTAAGTACTTGTATGGCCCCCACTGTGGCCAAAGTATCTGAACTCCTCACAGACTTTAAAGATTGACTTTATTATCACACGGCAGGGATGCATTATTCCCATTTTACAGAAGGGAAACTGATGCACAAAGCATTTGAGTGACATGTTTAAGGTCATCAAGGAAGTCTTTGGCAGACCTGGGAACTAAACCCAGATTGCTTGAGTCTCAGTCCAGGGCTGTAACTACTGTTCCCCAACAACTTTTCCTTAAAGCGCAGTAACACTCTGAAATGTTTGTTCTTTCCTGAGCAATGTAAAAATAACTGAGGTACTGAAGGAAAGTCACAGAGCTGCCTTGGAACTCCAGTCTCCATGAGAACATGCAAGGGGTTTCCCACCAGCGTAAGGCCACTGGGTTTGGACTCCTGTTTCTGTGTGAAATGGTCAACATCCACAACATGCCTTTTTACAACTGCCCCACTGTGCGTGCTGGTTTAGAACAAGACCCCCTCCCAGAGTGTCCAGTAAGCATCCAAAAATTCTGATCTGACTGACTTTCTGGGTTAACAAAGTTTTAATACTTGAAATCTATGTTTAGATAGGTTAGCAAAGAAAGAATTGTTAATGAGTAATCTTTGTCCATTAGGGCAATGAGCCAATGAAGAGATGAGCCTAAGCCCAGAGTCAGCCGGTTATCACTACAGGCTTCTGTTAAACGTAAAAAAGCAAAACAAAAATGTTCCTGTTTGAAACTTATTAGGATTTTGAACCAAGTGCAGAGGCTTTCCACACACAGCCATTCTCAAGACTCTGGAAAAGGACAGTAAGTAATAGTTGCTTAGTGGGTATTAATCTTGCTGTTTGATCCTATTTAGTCATGGAATACAATTTTTTTTCTTATTTAATTAATGTAAATGCATCTTGAGGAGCTAGAAAAGTCAATGATCTGGACACCAAAATCTCTAAATGTTACTTAAGTGAATGAAAAATATGTTAATACTATAAGACAATGTAATCTCATCAGTATAGTTTGTGTGACAACAGATATTTTCTTTGAGAAAAATTTATTGAATTGATGAAAAAGTAGCAACTGTTAGGATATGTCATCTTACATTGGCAAATATGGCATAACTTTAATAATAGGTCAATTCTACCTTGTTAATTTACACAGACCATCTTTACAGCAGCAGTAGGCATCTTTTACCAGTTAGAAACTGAGAGCATTTTAAATTATATAATGGGAGAAAAGTAGATTGTTCTTCAGGAAAAAGTTATTATTGTTTTATGTATTTCTCTTTTGTTTGCAAGTTTCAAGTACAGGTGGTAGCGTTTCAGTATAAAGCCTCTTTTAAAGTTCAGAGCTTAGACACTTGTTTTCACATAATCATAAGTAATGATACACAGTGTCATGGTAGAAGCATCTACTGTCCAATTCCATTCACAGTTTTTAGAGAATTATCAGTTTGTCCTGAATTGTTCTGCTAGATACTTATGTTAAAAAAAATAGGTAAGACACTCTTGCTCTGAATCTATTGTTTGTTATTATGTGCATTACTGTAGCACCAAGAGGCTCCAATCTTTTGGACGTCAGTGTTCAAACAAATAGTAAGAAACAGCCCCTGCTCCAGCATTTACAGTCTAAATGGGCAAGACAGACAAAGGGTGCTAGGGAAAAATATGGCACAGAGACATGAAATGGTTAGCCCAAAGCCATTTGCTAGCAGAGTCAGGATTAGCAGCCAGCTCTCCTGAGTCAAATTGTAGTGCCCCATCTACTGAACCTCTTTTGAAAGGTTGCTCACTTTTGTGTCTTCACACTGACATTATTTTTTTCCTCAGAAAGACCTATAAGTCTATTCTGCACTTTAGCCACAGGAGAACATCTCTTTACTGATCTAATTTTAAATGAATTGTTGAATTCCTAACTGTAATTTTCAAACAAACAAGAAAACAATATTTTGGTCTCTGTGTCACACAGTTCTCATACTAGCCCATGTTCTTCTCATTGCTTTATGTTATATGTAGTGTTGGTTACAGCCTGCCATGCAAATTACCTGGTGACATGGGCTGGAAATAAAAATCTCCAAACTTGTTCCTGTTTCTCAAATATTTTTTTAAAAATTTTTAAAAAAAAGACAAAAAAAATTAAGGCACTGTGTTAATCATTCCAGAAAAGATGTAATAGTCTGATTCAACTCCCATTGAACTCAAGGGGAATCCTTCCATTGATTTCAGTAGTATTTCGGTCAGGCCCTAAATCTATTCTAGTATTAAAATGTCTTTTGGAGGTATTTTGCATATGTGAAGAACCGAACACTCATATTATCTTTTGGGAAAATATACCTTACTAATCTTTATGTATGAAAAATTCTGTCAGTTGTTTGGTATCATTTTATTCTAATAACTAAAAATAGATTTGATCACCCTCACTAAAGAAGGTAACAAATATGACTAGATTTTCATGGAGTTTTTATGATAATCAACTTACGTATGTACTTTACCTGAAAATGTGTGTTTATGGAGCTTTTGCCTTTCAATGAACCTAGATACTTTTGAAATTAATTGCTTCAACAAAGCCCTGGTCTTGCTTAAACTGAAGCCAAAAGCAGTTTTGCTGGCTTTAATTCTAGTGGGGCCAGAAGCAGGCTCCTGATAAGGAATATACAATAAAACTGAAATATATATAAGAGAACTATGGGATTATATATATAATTCTGGCTTATGTATATCCCATAATAAAAGTGAAAATCATGTGTGTTTGTGATTATGTATATGGAATATATATCTCCATTTAATATGGAATATTAAAAATATATATTGAATGTTTGAATCTGTTGAAGTATATAAATGTCGTACTTAACTCAAAGAATTTAATAAGTATATGGTGAAAATAATCTCATAAGACCATGAGAATGGCCGTACTGGGTCAGACCAAAGGTCCATCTAGCCTAGTATCCTGTCTACTGACACTGGCCAATGCCAGGTGCCCCACAGGGAGTGAACCCAACAGGCAGTGATCAAGTGATCTCTGTCCTGCCATTCATCTCCACCCTCTGACAAACAGAAGCTAGGGACGCCATTCCTTACCCATCCTGGCTAATAGCTGTTAATGGA
>NC_133769.1:91723998-91790899 GCF_003597395.2 Chelonoidis abingdonii
ATTTCCCTTAGCATTTCATCATCACTATCACTGTCCTGGTCAGGCGGTCGATAATAGATCCCTAATGTTATATTCTTATTTGAGCATGAAATTACTATCCACAGAGATTCTATGGAACATGTGGATTCACTTAAGATTTTTACTTGATTTGAATCTACATTTTCTTTCACATATAGTGCCACTCCCCCCCTCTGCACGATCTGTTCTGTCCTTCCAATATATTTTGTACCCCGGAATGATTGTGTCCCATTGATTGTCCTCGGTCCACCAGGTTTCTGTGATGCCTATTATATCAATATCCTCCTTTATCACATGGCACTCTAGTTAGCCCATCTTATTATTTAGACTTCTAGCATTTGTGTACAAGCACTTTAAAAACTTGTCCCTGTTTATTTGTCTGCTCTTTTCTGATGTGTCCAATTCTTTATGTGAATGTTTCTCGTCTGATCTGGCCCTTACATTATCCTCTTCCATCCTCTGCTCCTGACTATAACTCAGAGAATCTCTATCAATAGGCTCTCCTCTAAGAAAAGTCTCTGTCCGATCCACATGCTCCTCTGCAGCAGTCGGCCTTCCCCCATCTCCTAGTTTAAAAACTACTCTGCAACCTTTTTAATGTTAAGTGCTATCAGTCTGGTTCCACTTTGGTTTAGGTGGAGCACAACCTTCCTGTATAGGCTCCCTCTATCCCAAAAGTTTCCCCAATTCCTAATGAATCTAAACCCCTCCTCTCTACACCATTGTCTTATCCGCGCATTGAGACTTTGAAGCTCTGCCTGCCTACCTGGCCCTGCGTGTTGAACTGGGACCATTTCTGAGAATGCCACCATAGAGGTCCTGGATTTCAGTCTCTCCCCTAGCAGCCTAAATTTGGCCTCCAGTACCCTTCCCTATGTTCCTCCTACCCTTCCCTATGTCACTGGTACCTTCATGTACCACGACCACTGGCTCCTCCCTAGCACTGCACATAAGTGTATCCAGATGCCTCGAGAGATCCGCAACCTTCACACCAGGCAGGCAAGTCACCATACGGTTCTCTTGGTCATCACAAACCCAGCTATCTATGTTTCTAATGATCGAATCTCCCTTTACTAACACCTGCCTTTTCCTAGTGACTAGAGTTCCCTCCCCTGGAGAGGTAACCTCAGTGTGAGAGGATACCCTAACATCATCTGGAAGGAGGGTCTCAACTATGAGAAGGTTTCCCTCTTCTCCCATTGACTGCTCTGCTTCCCTGGGCCTTTTATCCTCCTCAACAGCTCAGCGGCTGTCTGATCAGAGGTGTCCCTGAAAGCCTCATCAACATACCTCTCTGCCTCCTTTAGCTCCTCCAGTTCTGCCACTCTGGCCTCCAAAGCCCATACATGGTCTCTGAAGACCAGGAGCTCCTTGCACGGAATGCAGACATATGCCAACCGCCCATAGGGCAGGTAATCATACATGCTGCACTCAGGGCAATAAACTAGATAGCCCTCACTCTGCTGCTGGGCTTCTGCCTGCATGGTCTCCTAGTTAATGAAAGGGTTTTGTTTAAATCAAGGAGTTTTGAATGTAGTTTAGCTTATAGTTTTAAGAAAAACAGCAAGGGGTCCTTGCCCCCTTCCTACTCCCCTTCCAAACTCCCTGTTCGCAAAGATCCCTGGTCACTTGCCCACTGCTTTATAAAGCCCTGGCCTGCTTGATAGCCCCTCCCATGACTAAGACTCAGCCAATTAACAGAGGCTTCTAGCTTTCAAACTTTCCTTTGAAGCTCACAGTTTCCAACTGCCAGCCATAGCATAAGGTCCTTCAAACAACCAACCAAGCAAACAGATAGACAAACACAAGCTCAGGTGTTCTCCAGGTGTTGGGAATCAGATACTGTTCAATATCTGATTATCTAAAAGAATTCTCTTTGTTTTTCCATTGTTTCTTCACTGCAAATATTTGTCATATGAAAAACTGGATAAAAAGTGGCAAAATTCATATCAGCTTGGATTTTTTTTAAAATTAACAAAGGTAGATGTAGATAGAATGTCTATTAAGAACAAGTATTCTAGCTTACAAATCCTGTCTGTGCTGTTTAATTCATTTTAGTAAGGCCTCCCCTTTCCTAGGTGGACATTGGTCTTCCATCCAATCTTTTTTCTTTCAAGCATCTTCCTTTTGCCCATAGTAATACATTTTTGTTCCATCTGCAGAAAGAATATCAGATAGTCATTTACTTTAGAGTTTATGCTAGGCTCATTTTGATGTAAAGAAAGTAGATGAAAGATATACATTTAATCATTTTGGTAACCTTCTACAAGAAGCTCTTGGAAATCATTTTGTTTTTGGGATAAGGAGCTTTGAATTGAGAGTGACTACTGATCACTGCTCATACAAAGCAACCAACTCTGGAAGGAGTGGTGATGCAACTTTAATGTTTGAGTTCTCAACGAAAAATCTTCTACAGTTTGTGAAAATACCTCTGCCAAAATGTCACATGTAGTAAGAAAGACAGTCCACAGGTGAAGATGACATCACTTGCCACACACCAGATGATAGCAGCAGTATGATGACTCTATATTTCTGTTCACTGCAGACAAGATTCCGTTAATCAGAACAAGTACCAGAGGGGTAGCCATGTTAGCCTGTATCCAGCAAAAAAGAACAACAAAATAAATGAAGGAGTCCGATAGCACCTTAAAGACTAATAGATTTATTTGGGCATAAGCTGTCATGGGTAAAAACTCCACTTCTTCAGATGCATGGAGTGAAAGTTACAGATGCAGGCATAAATACACTGGCACAAGAAGAGAAGGGAGTTACCTTACACGTGAAGAACCAGTGTTGAAAAGGCCAATTCAGTTAGGGTGGATGTGGTCTACACCCAATAATTGATGAGAAGGTGTCAATACCAAGAGAGGGAAAATTGCTTTTTTAGTGAGCTAGCCACTCACTGTGCATTTTTGAAGTTAACTGAACCAGCTTAAAATTGGAGTGCAGTGCACTGCACACCACGTATTGAATCCAAGGAGGGACTTAAAGCGAAGTATAAAGCTGTATTAAATGCAGGCCTTAAGAGTGGGGGTGGCTCTAGTAAAACATAACAGTAAAGCTGCATGTGGTAGAAAATGTCATGCCTAGATTTTTTAGAGCAATTTGATGAGCTGGTTGTGGAGTTCAGAGAATGGTCTACACCACTGAGTATATAAGAGAAATGTCAGACTATGTGGAGACCAAAAAATCACCATAAGCACTTGGTTATGTGGATCAGTATCCATCTCCTAAACTTTAAGACTAAACTGGTAGGAGAGGTGTAAACTGATGCACTCTCAGCATATTGAGAGGTGGCATTATAGCAAACGTCAATCAGATTACTTACTATGAACAAAAGACTGCTTAGGTATAAAAGTTTACAATGTGGCATAGTCAATTCACCGGCAGTGTTTCAGAGAATAATGGATCAGGTATTTCAGAGGTTAAACAGTGGTATTTGATATTTGCAAGACACATTGATAAACGGGTGAGACGCAAAGGAACATGAAAAAAGCCTCCACAAGGTCTGAAAAGATTGTAAAAACATAAATGTAGTACTAGAGTTTAAAAAATGTGCTTCTTCCGGAACCAACTTGTTTATTTTCAGCACAGGACAGATGCAGACAGCATACATATCTTATAAGTTAAGGTGCTAGCCATTGAAAGGGAAGCTGAATGCCAAAATGTTTCAAAGTTGAGGTCTTTTTTGGTGGTTGTTAATATTTGAATATGTATTGTAGTAGCACCAGGATCAGCCCTTTTGTGGTAGGCACTGCACAATCACATGGACAATCCCTGTCCTAAAGACCTGGCAGTGTGAATTATTCAATAGTAAACTATTATATTTATCACTGACAAGGAAATATGAAAAAAACTAAATATTTATAGCACCTAATTACCAGCTCAGTTGCAGGAAAGTTAGATGGGTGCTAAGCCCTTAGTCCTGCATATCTCCTGGGGACTGTTGAGTCAAGTTTGCAGAGGTGAAAAGGGGCTTCCACAGCTTTTCTCCAGGAGCAAGATGCAGAAAACCTCTCCAGATGCCCTGAGCAATGGCGTTTCGTGCCGCCCCAGAGCAGCAGCAACTATAGTAGAGAAGCTGCTGGAGGAGAAGATAGAAACACACTCGGGGTTCCTATAATTGGTGATTAGTAAGGGACCTTCAGGTTTGGGAACTTGAATGGGGTTCATGAGAGAGCTGCTAGTCTATAATTCCATGCTTCCCTGGATCATCTGTGAGGGAAACTATCCAATGGGTTGCCATCTTCTTGACAGTTCTAATTAGGAGTCATTAGGAGATATATTTTGGCAGCTCAGCCCATTTTATCCTTTCCTGGCTGTCAGAAGACCCTGCCCCTTCCACTGGGACGTGGGAGGGCCACTGTTTTCCCTGACAGCACCCCTCAGTGATACAGATTACAGTCAGGGAATAGAGTGGGGAGGGGCTTGGAGATGGTCATGCTGAGCAGGAAGGGATGGGTTCTCTACCCCCATTCCAAGATACTGAGAGGCTTCTGCAGCTGTGGGATCATGAGTCACTGCTGGCAATTGGTTTACATGTTTGCCACAGAAACATCGTCTGGTCAATGATAGAAGCACCATTTGACATTCCTGTGTAAACTGTTTATCTCTGAATGGACAATTTTTTTAAAGCCATCTTAATTAGAGGACCTGGGTTTAGGTTAGGAAAGAGCTTAATAGATCCCTATGAACCAATGTAAAAATAATTATACACTTATTGTACTTGTTTCTAGCATTAACTGCTTGCCAGTTGACTCAGCTCTGGGATTTCTTCATACACTGAGACTTTATTAGACTCTTCCACTGTGGGTATGGAAGCTTTCTATAGCCTTTATTGGTTTACAGATACTGGGTTCAATTTTTAAAAGCAACTAAGTGATTTAGGAGCCTAAGTCCAATGGAAAGTAAATTAGGTGCTTTTGAAAATGTTACTCATTGATTTCATTTACCTGATGCCTGAAACCCACAGTATAATTTCCAAGTGAAGGAATGTTTCATTTAATAAAAAAAACCTCTGAATACTGGGTCATAATAATAAAACAGAACAGGAAAGACAAAGCAAAAAATTCATTTTTTTCAGTATGTGCAATGAAAATTCAGCAGTTAGATTAATATTACATTTTAAATTGCTTGAATTAAGGAAGCACTTTTATAAAGGGGAGAACCATGCACACATACTAATAGTCTCCCTAGGCAATATGGTTGTTTTTTTTTTCATAGCTTTTCTCTCTGTTTAATTAAAAAGCTCTTTGTCTTTTAAATGGGGAGAGTGCATACTGATTGCTAAAGCACATTGTCTTCCTGCTTGAGTCATGATACTTTGTAATGAAAACTGTAATCCTGAATTTGTGAATAAAGGTGGGAGAAACTATGTTTGTTTTGAGAACTTTGTTATTTTTTTTTTCAAAATATGGAAAGGCCAAGCTTTTCAAGGACAGGAGCCTAAATTTAGGCTTTTATATCCATATTTAGGCACCTAAATAAGTGGCCAGATTTTCAAATGTGGTGAGCACACAACAGCTCCTATTGAAGCCCAATACTGGGTGTGCAGCACATTTAAAAATTCAGGCCACTTATTTAGGAAATTATGAAAGGATGTGACAGCATAATTTCCATCACCTTTGATAGAAAGCAGAATGATTACATATAAAATATACAACCACAAGGAAAAGACACAGCACTTTTTAAAAGGCTAAATTGTGCATTATACTTTTACATCAGGGTTTTTTATAGTAAATATTGAAACAAGCTTCAGAATTCTGGTCTGTAATATGTACACAAAAACAAATTATTATCTTGTTTTACTTATCCTTGTTTCTTTATCTTTCAGGGTTTCCTTTCAGCTTGTGCCCTGTCACATTGTTCTTCAATTGAAGACTAGATGGGATCTGAAATGAATCTAATAGGACATTCCCAGCTACCTGGTGCTGATGGATTTTCACTTCCTGAAGGTCCTAATCTATTTGGTAAGTCATCAAATTAGCTTGAAATGTATCTCCAGCAAATTATAGCTGAACCAATAGCCTAGAATCAAAATATTGAAGTCCTACAGTCAGTTACTATGGTCCATGGTGAGCAATCAGTTTTTATGCAGAACTCCCAATTTAAATGAATTGCAAAATAAGGCACAATATGTGTTGCTGTATGCCACAGTTTAACAAAGCTTGTAGTTTACTATTATAGCACTATTCTGCTGCCGTGATAAGTCATTCAGCAAGGATAGTCTATTATAGGTAGGCAGGAAATGGTCTTCAGGTTAGTCATTTATGTAAAGGTGAGCAGGTACAAAATATTTTTAGTCAATTTACAACTAAATTATACTATAAAATAGGTATATTGCCTTCTTATATACATTTATGAAAATAATTTAATTGTGTTAAAACCATTACTCTATTTTTATAGAGACCATTAAAATGGTGCTGTTACTTTAGTGCATAATAAAAAGTTATAATAAAGGTTGCAAAATTCTACATGGCTGAGACTCTACTGTATTTTTCCACTGTGATACATGAGCTTGTTAATGAATGAAGAATACTCTGTCAATATTTTATGAGTGCAGGGAAGCTATCTTCTATTATATGTGTGGCTGGGAAATAAGAAAATAATTAAGATAGCTTCCCTTTCTTCTACACCAATGTTGCCCTTCTTTTGAGTTGGAGCATATGTCTGGAGCCTTGCAAGTTGGCTTCCCAGTGGAGGAAAAAGTAGTGACAAGAATTCTGGGGGTACACTACATGTAACATGCTATATTTATACATATGCATCAGTCCTAAAATGCAATGGTCAAACAGCATGTAGGACAATCCCTTCTTCCAGGAATCTCAGCCCAACACCAACACCAGGGAGAAACTCTGCCACAAGAATTGCCTTATCTGAGCCCTAGGCAGAAAGCAAACTCTCTTGCTGTTCACACAACTTCCTCTCTCCCACAGCATCCACTCAGAACTTCGCATAACCCAAAACTAACCACATCACAGTATGTCTTCCAATGCCATGTCTACACTAGGAGTGTTTTGCTGGTGTAGGAATACCAATATACTGCACTGACAAAGTGCTTCTATTTTGGATACAGCTATACTGGCAAAACTGTACTTTGTACCAGTATAGTAAAACCACCCCTCACAAGCAAAACAAGCTATACTGGTACAAGCACAGCTTTTCCTGTATAGCTTCATCTACACTAGAGGCTTCTGCCAGCAGCATTATGTCAGTCAAAGAGCACATCCCTGATTGATGTAGCTCTGCCAGCAGAAGTCTGTAGTTTGGACCTGGCCTAAGAGTCAAAACTTGCTCACATGCTAAGGAAAAAATTCTTGGAGGATTATGTGTAACCACATCACGTGATGACTCCTGCACTGACAACTGCAAAGGGCCATCTTGGTGATCTGATCCATTTGCTGTATTAATTATTATTATTGTTATTTATTCGGATTACATTTATTGCTTATGTAAGGGGACTGTTATCCCCTTACTAACATTCAGTGGGGGTGTTTTGGTTGCTAGCTCCCAGCACTAAAAGAGGAGGGATCGATAGCAAATCAGGACCCTGAGAATGACAGTCCCCAGGAACAAAGGCGAGAGGCCAACGCTCCAGGTCAGCCTGATTGACAGGGTGGGCAGGCTAATCAAAGAGACAGAAGGCCAGGGTGGGTCCTATCCTCCGTGTGAGCTGAAATTGCCTGGGTCAGACAGAGTGGGGCCGAGCTAAGGTGAGAGTAGGGGCCCAAGCCAAGCTGCTGGGAGTAGAGCTGCAGCCCAAAAAGCCAGAGCACAGCCCAAAGAGAGCAGACCTGCCCTGGAAGCAGAGCTGCAGCAACCAGAGCCAGAGGGGCCAGACAAGCAGCCCAGGAAGCAGGTGAGAGCTCAGAGAGATTCACAGAAGCAGCCTGCAGAGCAGACCTGCCCTGGGAGCAAAACTGTAGCAACTGGAGCCAGAGAGGCCAGAGAAGCAGCCCAGGGAGCTGAAGGCAGAGCAGCAGGAGCAACAGTGCTGAGGCAGATTGGAGCTGGAGCTGGGGCTGGAGCAGTCCGGAGCTGAGTGTGGTGAGCAGCGAGGGAGACCCTGGGCAGTGGGCCCAGCACAAGGAGACGCCTCAGCCCAGAGGCTCTGCCAGCCAAACTTGGAGGGGGATCATAACCCTGACAGAGCAGGGGTGACACTGGGGAGATGGGTCCTGCCACCCAGAGCCTGAGAGAGTGTGGCCACCACCAGAGCAACTGTCTGACCTGCAGCACATCCAGGGCCTGAGAAGGAGGCCTGGGACCTACAAGGAACAGACTGTGAAGTGCTCTGATGTCCAGAGACACTGTTTGTGATGGTCCCTGCCACAGAGCGGAGTGATGTGTTTTCCTTTAACCTTTCCCATTTTTCCTTATTCTTTTTTAAAATTAATTGTCATTTAAATAACTTGTATTTTCTTTAAATTGTACGATGTGATCAGTGGATCAGGGAGGTGCGCAGTGCAAGGAGAGTATCCTGGAGTGGGGACACCCTAGCCCCTGTCCTGGGTGACCACAGCAGGGTTGGGGGTTGAGCCCCCTGGGAATCCTGGGCCCAGCCTTGTTGGGGTTACGAGGACTCTGCCAGACAGGAGAGTGGAAGGGGAGTCCTCAAGGGCAGGGAGGCCTCTGGGTAAAGAGAGTGGGAGCGAGGACTCAGATCCTTTCACTAGCCCACTTCACCGGGGTAGTGCAGAAGCCAGGAAAGTTCCCCACAATAGCGGGACCATTCCCCCGCTTACACTTAGAAGATGCAGACTAGGTAAGGGCTCCATTGCTGTATTCATTGTATCGTCCCTGCCCTGGAGAGCTTGCAGTTGAAGATCCAGGTACTGCAGTTTGCTGCATGCAGAGAGATTGCTATGCCTGTGTGGAGACCCACTGAAGTTAGTGGGACTCTGTGCAAGCACAGAAGTCTGCCTGTGCACAAAGAAATGCAGGATTGGAGTCTACACAGACAAGACTGACAAAGGTGGGATTAAGGTTATTGTTACTGTCCCTGTTGTATAACTGGGAAACTGAGGGACCGAGAGAGTGACTTGCCCAAAGTCACACAGAAAGTCTGTGGAAGGGCCAGGAGATGAACCCAGATCTGCTAAGGGGCAGTGCAGAGCCTTAACAAAACTATTTTCTCTCTTTATGAATCTTCCTGTTCACTACGGAATTTTGCATCTAAATATTTTTTGAAGGAAAATTTACTTTCCATAAAACTGAAAATTTCTCTGGGAAAATTTGAATTTGCTGATTTTTTCCCCATTTTTAATCCCGGAAAATCAAAATGAAATATTTAATGTGAGGCTAAGGATTGATCTAAATTGAAATATTTCAAGGACGTTGTAGTTTGGGTGCTTTGTTCCTGAATACTCCCCTACGGGCCAGGCTCCCTGTTTGGACCACATCTTAAGATCACACAAGATTGTATTAATCATTTCTCTTTCCCATGTCAGTTTGTTAACAGTTAGCGTAGACCTGGATCCCTTGTGGCTAAAATGGAATGTTAATGAGCAGATGTTTAGGTTGGGAGCCACCATGAAACAAACTAAACCTATGAATGCTTAAACTTTAAAGGGATTTTTTTCCCCCCTTGACTTTGGAGCACTGTCCTGTGCTGGCAGAAATATATTTTAGGATATTCAGTACCCTGCAGTTTTAAAAACAGCAATAAGTAGCCATAATTTTAGATGTATTTGTCTATTTGTTAAATCCCATGGTCACAGGCTAAAATCTATGAAAAAAAGGGTAGCAAAGAGTCCTGTGGCACCTTATAAACTAACAGACATATTGGAGCATGAGCTTTCGTGGGTAATACCCACTTCATCAGATTTATGGTGACATTCAAAAAAGGGTGACATTCAAATTTTGGGGTCAAATTCTGGATTCATTTTCACCAGTAAAAGTCCAGAGTAATTTTGTTGATTTTGATTGAATTAATCCAGATTTTCACTTGTGGGAGAATAGAATTTGGCCTCAAAAGTCCACTATGTTGTTAGTTCAGTGATATTTTCTGGAAAAGAGATTAAGGCTGGACAATTCCAGTATACAAAGAAGTATGTTGATTTAAAACATGTTCTCTTCAACAAGAGGTTGACCTCCTGATGCTGAAATTGTCAGTTCTTGGGGCAAGGCTTGTACAATCCATAGGACATGCAAGAGACAATAAATAATATGACATAGTGGCCAGAAACTGGCACAGGGTGTTAAGAGACCTGGGTTCTAGGGTTCTGCTACTGGCCTGCTGAGTGACCTTGGACAAGTCACTTCATCGCTCAGTGGCTCGGTTTCTCCATTGTACAATGGGATAATGATCCTTACCTCCTTTGTAAGGTGCGGTGAGAGTGAAGTATTATGTGAGTGCAGTGCCTAGCAAAATGGAACCTTGATCTAAGTTGGGGTATTTCTGTAATAGAAATAATTAATGTATAATGGAATTGAATTAGGCCTCAAATTAGGAATTTCACCTATGCCCAACTTTCAGCTGTCCCTCTTCTAGAGGGATGTCACTCAATTTAGTCCCAAAGCTACTATGTTTCTCTTAAATTTGGCATCCCCAAACTTTTATTGTTGAAAATTATTTGCGCTAGAAATACAGAATCATGAAACCAAGATATGAGAGTGTTATTTATACTAAGGATATGACTCTGACTGCTTTTTAAATTTTGTGCATGAATACTTCTTTGTGTCCCTCAATTTGGTCTTTGTGACACATTGTTTTAGATTTGTGCCTTGGCAGATGGAGACTTATACACAAAAGGTGGTTACAGGGGAATTTTATATTTAAAAGGCACTTGGAACAATTACATTTCTCATGCGATGCCTCACATATTATGGCTTTGATATAACAGGAGGAGCTGTTAAGTCTGTCAAAACTGATTTCTCTACAAAACATCCTCTACCCCTCAAAAATCTAAACACATTTTTCTTTTATGTTTTTTTTTTCCAAGTATTGAGTTTGCTTTGTAGTTCATTCAGGCTAGAGCTACCTGGAAGGCATTGTTAGAACGATGATTGTATGTCTAAAAGTCCCTTTGAATGTACAGTTCTGAGTATTGGGATCTAGTTGTTTAGTAAGGTTATGTTGTAATTGTGGATGTTTAAACTGTGAAGCTGGTCACCATGGTAATCCTAAGGTAGCTCTCAAGATTTATCAGCACTCAAGATTTATAGTTGCAAGAAGTTCAGTGTGTCCTTCAGGATAAACGATTTCACTTTTGGTGGGTGGAGACTGCAAATTGCTGTTTTAACAATATATTTCTTGGATAATGTATCTATTGTAGTTAATGTTTATGTAGTCTCTCACTTTTTAACTGAGATTTTGTTTGTGGAGTTATGAACTCCTGAAAAGAGGTGCTCCCTTTGGAAATCACAAAGTGACCTAAATCAGAGCAGTGCATATGAGAGCCACTAAAATGTAGACATTTCTTTATTATTGTGTCTTCTATAACTGGAAAACAAGTTCCATTTATCTACCTTGTCATTCCGATTGTTTAGAAACAAACCAGATGTCTAATAATCTGCATGGCAAGCATCTCTTGTTTGAAGAACTCAGCAAACAAATACATTGAACTACCCATCTATACCACATTATTTGTAAGGAGAATGGGGACCTCCTATGGAGAGAAAGTTCCTCTTCTTTCCTTATTCACCCACTGCTATGACAACTATTCCAGAGAAGGGAAAGGGGCCTGTCCCTGAGCAGGGGCTCCGGAGGTCCATGGGATTTCCCAGGTGACCACCTCTATGAAAGGTAGAAACAGCGGGCATCTAGAATTTCCTTGTCCTGCAGGAAGGGGTAATGGGAATAAGTCATAAAAGAGCAGAGAACCAGGAAATAGAGGGCAGTCAACTAGCCAGTGCCTAGAAGGAGCCTGCTGCTGGAACACACATACTTTCAAGATAGCACTTATTTCCTTATAAAAACATATGAATTTGGATGTAGCTACAGTTGGGTTTTTTATGTGGCAACATTTTGGGATACCCCACAAGGGGTCAACTACACCTCTTTTGAGTCTGATGATGGTAAAAAAAAATTGGTTGATACTATTAGTAACTACAGTTGGGTTCATCATCCATACTGATTGCACCACTCGAGCACACTTGTGTGCAGTAGAGCTGATTGAGAAATTTCCAAATTCAAAACATTTAAAAAAAAAATAGTCAATTTTTTTCTCAAAAATGCTTGTGAAAAATGTGTCCCTTTTTTTGGCCAGCTCTTCTGTTTCCTATGTTTTGTTTTCTGTCCTCTTTACCCTTTTTCCTAATTTTTATTGATAAGTAGAAATGATAGAGAAAAGGAAATGCCTTTCAAACTGGAGTTAAAACTGAAATGAATAGAATTAGGTTACTAGCCTTTTCTCTCCCTCCTTCTTTCCCTATTTAAATAGGTTTATTTTCTCCTCACTGGCCAAATGCTACTTCTTTTACTTACCCAACAAAGTCCCATTGAATTGAATGGGACCAACTGTGTACAGGAACTGGGATACGGCCCAGTATCATACCTTGAGCCTATTGAAAAGTGATACAACACAACCAGCCAAACCAGGTTTTCAAACACTTCTAACTTACAGGTGAAATCCTGGCTCTAGTGAAGTCAATGGGAGTTTTGCTAATTACTTCTATGGGGCCAGGATTTCACCCTATATCTCTAGGGCCTAATGCTTACTCATATTGAGTAATACCTTTCTTCTGGAGTACTTGTATTGGAATCATGGTAATTGAAATCATGAGGTTATTAGGTTTACTTGAGGAGTAAAGTACTATTCTACATGAGTAAGGGTTGGCCGAGTCAAATGATTTCTTGGCTGTTTCATATCAGTGTAAATATCACTTGGAAATAACAAGGAAATTCAGTTAATTATCAACTATTTATCATGAATTAGTAAATAGACAACAAAAAGAGAATAGCTGTGTGGGCTTGACAGCATGAAACCATTTTTTAGTGAATTCAAAACAAAACAAAATCACATTTCAAAATATTTTTTTCAATTTTTGTAGCTATTTCCATCACCAATATTTCCCAAATGTTCCTCCAGTGATAGCAATGTGCGACAGCTAATAAATAAGCTATTAAGTTAGTGTATTTTAAAGATTGTCATTTTTCAGTGGAAGTCCAGTCATAGGATGTAGAGGTCCATTGCTAAATTGCAGTTGATAATAGATTTAATTTGGTTTATAAAATTATCCCATCTTAACACTGTTCTAATAATTGGGCCTACAAATTTACCCTAACTGTGAGTTCAGTGGTAAAAAGTGAGTGTAAGTTCATAAGATGTCACAATAATCTGTACCAATGTTGATGGGAAAAGGTATGAAAGGGAGATAAACTGAATTAGTACAAACAAAGAGACCTGCTGATATAATTCAAGGATTGTGTTAAGATCATGCTTGAGAAACAAGAAAAGTGTAGAACCAGAGATCAAAATTGGTGTGTCAGAAACTAGGCCCAATTGGTGGACAAAATAATGAGAGGATGGGCTATTTTACCCATCACTCTCCTTTGTGGCCCTTAAAGAAAGAGACTTTGGGGGGAAATGACTACTAGATTGAGTTTTGCCATCATGGCTGACTAGGGCTGCCAGGCATCCACTTTTCAACCAGAACACCCGGTTGAAGAGACCCCGGCAGCTCTGGTCAGCACTGCTGACCAGGCCATTAAAAGTCTGATCGGCGGTGCAGCTGGGATAAGGAGGCTCCCTGCCTGCTGTGGCTCCATGCAGCTCCTGGAAGCGGCCAGCATATTCCTGTGGCCTCAGGTCTCAGAGTGGCTGAAGAGACACATTCTGTGTTTGTGTTTCTCCAGAAGAGAGGGTGCAACTGAGAGTTAACATCAGAGACAGAAGCTGCATTTTCTATCTTTGCTGTACTTTTCTTTCTCCTTTGTATATGTTTGTCTTCTTTTGTCTTCTAGAAAATGAGATTGGACTTTAAAAACAGCCAGCAATGCTGACAGCTCCAGCCCATCTCAGCTAACTTCTTCACTCTCCCCTACCCCCACCCCCAAAGGACGGTTGTTACCATCTTCAATACCATCTAAGAGACTGTCAAACAAGGTTTTTTTCCTTCTAATAACTGTCTCCAGCTAAAGAGAAAGGGAACAAGGGATGCTATTAAAATGAAAGCCATTTTTAATACTTTACTTTTCAAATGCTATAACTGTTTTCCCTTCCTTTCTGCATCTTTAATAAAAAGATGGGGGATAAAAGGATTATTAATGATGCTTTTGCCATGGTGTTAAGTAGGCTGAGGTTTCTATGTTGCACAGTGACTGGGTTATGGTAATACCTGTGGCCATATATTCCATCTAAATTAATACAACAGGACATAGCCACCAAATATATGTGAAACCCCCTTGAACCCAACATTTTCTTCAACAGTTATCCCTTGCCCTTTCTACAAGAGACAAGTCTTTAGACATGAGACAATGTCATTTTTCAGTATTGTGATGGGGCAAGGCCAGATGGCTACAGTAAAGTACTGAGGAACAGGTGTGTTAGCCCGAGGCTAAACAAATCCCTGGTACCATGGTAACCAAATGGCAGTTGCTCCAGGTTAATCAAGACACGTGGGGCCAATTAAGATCCTTCTAGAAGGCAATGGAGATAGCTAGATTGATTGGGACACCTGAAGCCAATCAAGGGCTGGCTGGAACTAGTTAAAAGCCTCCCAGTTAGTCAATGAGGTGCAGGTGCCAGGAGCTATAGGAGGGAGTTGTGCTGTTGGAGGAACAAAGCCATATCAGGTATAAGGAAGGAGACCCTCAGATAACGGTGAAGGAGATATTGAGTGGGGGCTGCTGTGGGGAAGTGGCCCAGGGAATTGTACATGTCCTATTTCCAAAAAGTCAGCTACCATAGCTGCTAATTTTAGGGTCCCTGAGCTGGAGCCTGGAGTAGAGGGTGGGTCCAGGCCCGGGCTCCTGCCTCCCCTCCCTGATTAATCACTGAGACTGGGAGACAACAGAGACTGTGCAAGGGAGGGTTGCTTCTCCTCACCTCCATTGTTGGCTTATGATGAAAATGGCTCAGTAAGCTGTGAGAGAAGGGCTACGTGGAGGGTCACAGTGAGCCTCTGAGGCTGGCAAAAGCCACCAAGAAATGCAGGACCCACGGAGTCAAGGACAGAACTTTGTCACAGTATGAACTGCATGCCTAACTTCTTACAGATAGATATAGGTGCACAAAATCTGGTATTAGGATATCAGATGGGTTGCAATGCTTTGAATATACAGCCCATTACAGCTTTCTTTTGGAACTTCTTGTATAGGTTTTGTTAATCTGCATGACATTAAGACTTGCAGCTTCAGATACTGTGGAGATGGAAGTTTTTAGATAGAATATACAATTATACAATTGATTCAAATAAAGAGGCCCAGTTTAAAAAAATCTGTAATTGTAGTTGTGAGACTGAACTTGGTAAGTTTATGGAGGGGATGGAATGATGAGGTTGCCTACAATGTCATATGGCCCAACTGCTATTGCTATTAGCAAATATCTCCGACAATTGGAGATGGGACACTAGATGAGGAGGGGTCGGAGTTCATACAGAGAATTCTTTCTGAGGTGTCTGGATGATGGGTCTTGCCTACATCCTCGGAGTCTAACCGATAGCCATATTTGGGGTAGGGAAGGAATTTCCCCAAGCTCATATTTGCAGAGACCCTGGGTTTTTTTCACCTTCCTCTGCAGCATGGGACATGAGTCACTGTCTAGTTTGAATTAGAGTAAAAGGTGGATTTTCTTTAACCTTATGTCTTTAAATCAAGATTTGAAAATGTCATTAACTCAACTAGAGATTACGAGCCTATTGCAGGAGTGGGTGGGTGAAGTTCTGCAGCCTATAATGTGTAGGAGGTCAGACTAGGTGATCATAATGGTCCCTTCTGGCCTTAAAGTCTATGAACGTGTGTTGTTTCCAGCAATTTCTCCCTGAAATGTAACACAATACGTGTGGGAAATAACGAGATGTGTCAAACTCATTGTAAATGTGAAAAGTTGGGGAAGAATGGGAAGAATAGAGTAGAAGTATTTTTAATGGTGTTAGTATTTTTTATGGAGTTCATTAAAAGACCCCCTGCAGTGGATAGTGAATTACAAGAATAAATTAATATAAGAAGCAGAAAACAAAGCAACATATTTTAAGCAGCCCTTTGTGACTGGACAATGAAAAAAAACTCAAAAGGAAATGCTATATAGTAGCTCTATTGGTGGCAAGCACCTTAGTAAATTGAAGAGACGGGATCCATTCGATAGCTTTTGTTTGGTTTTTAAAAAATCTCTAAAATCAACAGTCGGAAACTATATAACAACGAAAAGATCATAAGATGAAGAAGCTAACTATTTGTATCCAGCACCATCTGGCAGATGTTGCAACATCTGGCATTATCATGACGATAAATAGGCAAGTGGTTGATTTCCAAGTCAAAGGGAAACAAAGCAGCAAAAACTGAAACAGAACATTATGTATGTACAATAATTATGGACAACAAATGACCCAGTGGAGCAGAAGTAACCTGAAAGATGTTCTAAAATAATGAGAAATATCTCAACTAAACCTGAAGGAGATGAATGAATAAAGCTATGTGGCACAAGGTCATTTGATAGGACAGGACAACAGAGAATCACTTGTGTGCTCAGTTCCTCCTATGCAGGTTTTTAGCTTCGAAAGCTGCATATTTTGTGAAATAATAAAAGGAATAATAAACCTTTGGGGCCTGATTCTACATACACTTACTACCAGTTATCATAGATACATTCCTGAGCAATTTTATTGACCAATAATTTCCTAGAACACTTGATTCTTGTCTAGTTAAAGAGAACAGAATTTGGCCCTCCTAAAAATAATATACTTTTCTCTGTGTCTGTGAAACACCTGCTGCATCAACCAGTCAAAATGGTTTTTGAACGGTTAATCTATTAAGTTTAGTCACCTAAAGAAAGTAGATGTTTATTTATACAAAATACTAATGTGAATGAAAACAAAAAATTACAAAACCATAATGGAGGAGCTATTTGAATCCACTCACCCAGAGAAAGGTATCCAGATTTTAGTAAAGGACATTTATACTGTAATTTGGCATTGCTATTGTCTCAAGCATTTATAAATAGGCTTTACTGTAATGAAGTTAATCAGTAAACTATATAACCTCTGGCCTGTATCACTCCTTAGCTAGTTTTAAAGGAAGTTCTAGTTTTCAGTTCAGAGTAAAGCAACAAGATATTAAGGAAGCAGTACTAAGGAAGTGTAGATAAGTACTGACTAGAAAAAATAAAGAGAACAACACATTAAATAGCCCAAGTTTTTGAGGAATTGTCATGGAAATGGTCGAAATGAAGACTGCTAATGGTAGGATATTATTCAAGCTCATGTTTGATCTATTACATTATACAATATATCTGTTAAAGTCTATGAATCAGCTTGATGCCAGAGGCTGTCTAGCCCAGGCCCTAAGACACCTGATAAGTTTTTTCAGTACTTAAACCAATTGATTAGCTTGTTTCCCATTTTGGTTTATCCTGTGAATCACAGGAAATATATTTTGTACTTTTTGGCTTAAAGTCATTTGCTCTGTGTGACTCTTAGCTTTATTAGCAGGCTCGAGGCCTTAAGGTTTAATTTGTTTGCTGTTCTTTCTCTTATAGTTTGATATTGACAATATTTGTCGTGCCAATGCACTACCACTGTAACTGCTGTAATACTTTGGATACAAATTCTACAGCCTGTATATAACTTCAGCATAATACTCAAAATAAAGGGTGAGATTTTCAAAAGCACTCAGTGATAGCTGAACTCTGATGGTAAAACTTCCTTTTACTTCAATGGGAGTCCAGTTAAGCAAATGCCGAGAGCTTTTTAAAATCCCACCCAAATTCACATGTAATATTGAGGAAAAAAAATCTTCAACAAATCTCACCCACTAATTACATAATGAGGAAAGTATTCACAAAGTGATGGCCAGATTCAAGTAATAAAATTTCACTCTGACCTTAGTAAAATTTGAGATATTTTGTTAAATTCTAATTGCAATTTTTTTTGCAAAGCATAACCCACAAATTTTGAACCCTATTAATATTTATTTCAATTATCATATTTCAAAAATGATTACATGTGTGTTTCTGATATGAAAAGTGGAATGGAACAGTAAGAACATATGAACATAATACATTGCTAGAGACAATGGGCCTACTTCTGATCCCACTTACACTGATTTACACTACTGTAACTCCATTGATGTCAGTAGAGTACCTCTTGCTTTACAGTAGTGTGAGTAATGTCAGAATCTGGTCTATACTCTCCATTAATACATGAATTAAATCGTATGCACATTCCAGATGGCAAGATAAAATCAAATTTATTTTACTGTAAGAAGTTAATTGTTCTAGTAAGCCTCTTCAAGAAGGCCTTGTGTATAGAGCTGGGTGGGAATGGTTTAACTTACCCAGGAGAGTTTTGGAGATTTTTGACATTTTCCTGTTCTGAAAATAGAAGCTCCTTTCCCTTCCCTCACAATAAAATCAAAATCTTGATAACTTTCACAAATCGATAATCCCCAAAATTCAGATTGGGTCAATCAGAATATTTTGTTTTGATAATTTCTAAACATTTCATTTTGATTTCAACCTTTTGAAGTATTTAATTTTGAATCAAGAAACAAATTTTTTTCATTTTGAAAATGTTAAAAGGGGATGTTTTGACAATTTAGAAACTTTTCAAAAAAATTCTAATCAGGAGATTTGTGAAAACTTTCTATGAGAAGTTTTGGTTTAAACCAGGGGTCAGAAACCTTTCAGAAGTGGTGTGCTGAGTCTTCATTTATTTACTCCAATTTAAGGTTTGGCATGCCAGTAATACATTTTAACATTTTTAGAAGGTCTCTTTCTATAAGTCTATAATATATAACTAAACTATTGTTGTATGTAAAGTAAATAAGGTTTTAAAAATCTTTAAGTAACTTCATTTAAAATTAAATTAAAATGCAGAGTCCCCAGACCCTTGGCCAGGACCTGGGCAGTGTGAGTGCCACTGAAAATCAGCTCGCGTGCTGCCTTCGGCACCTGTGCCATAGGTTGCCTACCCCTGGTTTAAACAAACTGACATTTTATGACAATAAGTATTTCATTGGAAACTTCCCAGCAAGCTCTACCTGTGTATACAAGAAAAATGCATTTCTTGGCTTAAATAATTTTTAACATGATTTTGATAAACCAGTGTAATTTCAGTTTAGCTTAATTAAACTGAATCCTAATAGCCTTAAACTAAACCAAAATAAGTCTGATTTAAAGCGAAATAGAAGTGGCTACACAGCCTACAAAGTGCACTAGTTTAACTAAATCAGTTTTAAACTACACCTTAAATTGAACTGGGGCAATTTTCTTGTGTAGACAAGACCTAGCATAAGTTTCTGTGAAAATCGAAGGCAGGTACACTCAGATAGTGATGGGGATCTATAAACTGCAATTAAAAATGAGCTGCTAGCGTGTGCAAGCTGACTTGGACTAAGGGGCTATTTAACTGCAGTGTAGACATTCAGGTTCAGGATGGATCCTGGGCTCTAGGACCCTGCAAGGTGGGAGGGTCCCAGAGCTTGGGCTGCAGCCTGAGCCAGAATGTCTGTATCACACTTAAATGGCCCCTTAGCCCAAGCCCTGCGAGCCTGAGTCAGCTGGCATGGGCCTGCTGCGGGAGTCTAATTGCAGTGCAGACATATCCCGAGTGCCTACCAGCACTTTAAAAAAATAATTAATTATGGCCAGTCCCTGCTCACAGTGGGATAAAGGGTGGGAGGGAAAGAGAGACAGATCTTTATGTCCACACTTTAATGTGATATTGTTGTGGGTAGGCTGGGTCAGAGAAATAAAGATATATGGGTTATTCAGGTTTAGCCAAATATAGAGAGATTCATGTGTATTTGGTTTCTTCTAGAAACAAATGTACGGCTCTAGTAACTATGAGGGGTTTTGTACATGTCTACACAGGTCTAACTAAACTACCACAGTTCTGTCCCAGCATTGTACTGAAGCCACTGTAAAACCCTGGATTGACTTGTTTTTCTTTTTGGGAGGAGTACTGCAGTCTCTTACTATTATTTCAAAGCCCTGAGCAGATCAGGAAAATGGTTTAAAGTTTCTATAACATTCCTTGAAAATGACATCAAGGTAAAAATCAATAATGTATTTTTTATTTTAATCCTGGGATCTTCCCACTCTTGTTTGTGTAAATCAGTCAATCAAATAATTAAAAATTAGCAAATGGCACGTTATGTGCCCATAATTAGAAGTTGTTCTCACAAAACAGATACTAAAGATTTGTGCAATGGTTGTATAGTTGGAAACTAAAATAACACTTGTTTATCTACATAAAGAATTTTGAACAATCTTAAGAAACAGATACAATAAATTGAAAATATAATTAACAGAAGTGGGCCAAATATTTATTAATAATGTGCCCACAATTATGAGAACTTTGTTTTACACTGGAGTCTCCTGCAAAACAATACAGCCTATAGCAACTCATTGTTAACACATCTTGCATGTGTCTTTCTATGCTGCTGCTGACGGATGTCAACGATAGTCTTATGGTTAAAGCATGAGACTGAGAATTAGGAGACCTTGGTTCAATTTTAAGCTCTTCCACATACATCGTATGTGACCTCAGACAAGTCACAAAATGTTTTTGCCTTTCGTTCCCCACTGGTAAGAAGGGGATAATATACTTGTCTCATTGTCTGGGCTATTTAAAGTGGAAGCTCTTTAGAGCAGGGATCATCCTTTTACTATGTATTAGTATCCTGGCATTATTTGGGACCACAAAGTGCTACTGTCATTTAAAATAATTATTAATGGTAAGTAGCACCATTGTTCTCCTTTGGCTTTGTCCCACAGCTTTCAGACATACCTATGTCTGTTTGTCCTATGGCAGCATCCTAGCTTTTGCTAACTGTACACATCAGTACATGAGTGGATGCTATGTTGATGATGTACCATCCGAGCAAGTAGATGATACTGAAAAGTGATTTGTGTCAACTTTTGCAGTGCTGTATGCCGGTAAGGGCAAAATGTAGCACAGCTGATGACATGGGACATCTGGAATGAGAGTTTAGTTAAAATAGGAAGTTAAGGTTCTGGTAATGCTTGAGGGTGACAAAATAGAAGGACCCCTTTTATAGCTAATAATGTCTTGCTGTCATTGCAGGTGTTCCTATCTTTTATTGCTGGTACTTCTCCTTTCCTCTTGACTCCTTTGAATTGATGGAAACCTTTTTTTTGAGGTGGGGCTGTTTTTGTAGTGGTATAAGTACTTCTCAGAGTTCCCAGGGTACATCTACACTACAGGATTATTCCGATTTTACATAAACCGGTTTTGTAAAACAGATTGTATAAAGTTGAATGCATGAGGCCACACAAAGCAAAATAATTCGGTGGTGTGCATCCATGTACCGAGGCTAGTGTCGATTTCTGGAGCGTTGCACTGTGGGTAGCTATCTCGTAGTTATCCCATAGTTCCTGCAGTCGCCCCTGCCCATTGGAATTCTGGGTTGAGATCCCAATGCATGATGGTGCAAAAACAGTGTCATGGGTGATTCTGGGAAATGTCGTCACTCATTCCTTCCTCCGTGAAAGCAACAGCAGACAATCATTTCGCGTCCTTTTTCCCTGGATTGCACTGGCAGATGCCATAGCATGGCAACCATGGAGCCCATTTTTCCTTTTATCACTGTCACCGTATGTATACTGGATGCCGCTGACAGAGGCGGTACTGCAGCGCTACACAGCAGCATTCATTTGCCTTTGCAAGGTAGCAGAGACGGTTACCAGTCGTTCTGTACCATCTGCTGTGCCATTGTAAATTGGCGATGAGAGGACAGTTATCAGTTGTTTTGTACCGTCTGCTGCTGTCATGGGTGCTCCTTCGCTGAGGTCTGCTGGGGGCACAAAGACAAAAATGGGAATGACCCAGGGAGTCAGTCCCTCCTTTGTATTTTATCTAAAAATGACAGTCACATCTGCCTAGGAATATGGGGCAGTGTCTAGACGCCAGCTTCCACTCAGACGAACCAGACGAGCACGCCATCCATGTCAATCCCACAAAATGATGAGCTGCATGCTATTCGTTAGGGGTGTCCTGGCAACAACTCCTATCCTGTTGCTCCGTCCCTATCCCAACCCTTCTGGGCTATGCCAATTTTGCCAGGTCCCCCCATTTGTGTGATCGAATGTATAAATGATGCCAGGATTAAGAAAACACTGACTTTTTAGTGAATAAAATGAAAGGGAGGAGCCTCCAGCTGCTATGAATGTTCTCAAGGACAGAACAGTAATCTTCTTTAGACTTTTGTAAATTAGGGGGGGTTGATATGGATATGTTTCGAGTCCTCCCGGTTTGCTATGATCAGGACCAGGTACCAGCCGTTCTGTACATCTGCCTAGGGAATAACCGGGTCATTCCTAATTTTACACAGCGCCCCGGCTGACCTCACCTGAGACGCAGGAGCATTAACGGCGGATGACGAGTGGCTACAGTCTACTGCCTGTCTCTCCCACCGCAGAGAAATGCTGGCTTTCATGCCCAGCCACCGGTGCACCAGCAAGCAATGGCAGGTGGACATAGGGACATGGAAAAAAATCAAGAAACAGATTTTTTTCCCTTTCTCCCCGGGGGAGGTAGCAGGGGAGTAAATTGACGAAATATATTCCCGTGAAACCACCCATACAATGTGTTTGGACCTACAGGCATTTTGGACTCAGCCTAAAGTATATATGCAAAATAGCTTTCGGAGACCTGGCAGGGACTGTGGGATAGCTGGATGTCGTCATTCTCCTCGCCCAATGAGCGTCCAGGTTATTTTGTCTTGTCCATTACGCTCCGTCACACAGCAACTGTGCTAGTGGATCTGTATGCATGACTGTGAGAATTTTTTCAAAATGAGCTTTGGCATTCGTCTTCTGTAACCTTGGAGGTTTGATAGAACAGATTTGTCTCCCCATTGACAGCCGATCAGATCCAAATTCCCGACCGATCCATTCCATGCTGGAGCTCTTTTTGGATTTGGGACTGCATCGCCACCCGTGCTGATCAGAGCTCCACGCTGGGCAAACGGGAAATGCAATTCAAAAGTTCGCGGGGATTTTCCTGTCTACCTGGCCAGTGCATCCAAGTTCAGATTGCTTTCCAGAGCGGTCACAGAGGTGCACTGTGCAATACCGCCCGGAGGCCAATACCGTCGATTTGCTGCCACGCTAACCCTAATCCGATATGGTAATACCAATTTCAGCGCTATTCCTTCTGTCGGGGAGGAGTACAGAAACCGGTTTAAAGAGCCCTTTATATTGACATAAAGGGCCTCATTGTGTGGACGGGTGCAGCGTTAAATCAGTTTAATGCTGCTAAAATCGGTATAAACGCGTAGTGTAGACCAGGCCTCAGCCACACCCTCTTCTCTGGTGATTATTCCTCAAAAAGGAAAAGGAAAGCAGAAAAACATACTAAATGTCTTCTGATTTGTAAATACAGTATACGTAAAAAAAAGTACATTTAGCAATGTTCATCAGTGACAGTTTATCTACAGGGTTTCTCATCTGTCTCATCATAGACTTCAGTGGGAGTTGAGGGCATTCAGCATCTCACAGGTTTGGGACCTTGATACGCACAATTTGTTGCATAAAATGCCTCTCGTGCAAAAATCTTACAAATCCTCATGGATGAATGTTTGTTGCCCTACTGCAGAAATGTCAAAAACTGAGCTGTCACCTGCCATTGCGTTACAATGAACTTAACAGTGTTTACTGAGATCTCAAGCTTTCCTCCAAGGCCACTCAACATTAAATACAGAGAGAAAAAGAATTATCTAAAAAGCTGAAATGAGTAACTTCCTGGAAATGTTATTACTTCTCACAGGGCCAATTCCCCATGAGTCAATGCGAATTTTGCCACTCCCTTCAATAACACCAGGATATGGACTTTCTTGAACAGAAAGTATATTGTAATTTGTAAATCACTTTCCTTTCCTCTGTCCAACTTAGTGATATGTTTCTTTGATTTAAACTACATCACAGAGCGAGTATTGAATATGGTTGAACTGGTTATAACTTATAACAGTGAGATTTAATTTTAATTTGTTTGCACTTTGAAAGTATGTTGCTTTTACAGTAACTGCTTCAATTCCTTATCACATTTGGTTAGCTGGTGCCATAACTTGTTGTTGTCTTAAGACGGGTATGCTGCAGTCCTTATTTGGGAAAAACTCCCTAGTCTTTAATAGCCATTTCACCAAAGGGGTACAAATCTAGCCCTTAATCTGTACTTTATCATATTGGTTCCCAGGCTTTTTCCCTGAGGCCCACGGGTGCCACTGAAATACGGACTGTGGCCCACTATTAACACTTCCCACTGCTTTCCAGGATTGAAGACTGTGGGTAGGGGGGCTGCCAGGGTGGGGCTGTGACTTGAATTGTTTGCGGGGTGGATGAACCTTTAAATTATGCCCCCCACTATCAGCGTGTACAGTTTGATAGTGTCCCCTCCCACCTTGCGCACCAGGCAGGTGAGTCATTGTTCCCCCAGGCTGATCAAATGAGAAATTAGGCAAGGGGCTGCCCAGCACACAGCCTGGCCTTCCCAGGCCGCCATGTGTCCATCTGGGAGAGTGGCATTGTGGGGCACATGCAGCCCCTCACCTCAGCAGGGACCAGAGCCAGTCAGAGGGTGAAGGGGCCAGGCAGGTTCCACAGCCAGCCCCTGCCGACACCCTCCGCCTCAGCAGCCTGCTGAGTGCCTTGAGCTCATCACCTGGCAATGTTGCCCCAGTCACCCATCCAGCATCCTGGGATACCTCACAAACACCCTCTGCCAGTGAACGAAGGCAGGGCTTGGAGGCTGCCAGTGCTGTACAGAGGCAGGTACTTGGGCCGGGCCTGGCCGTTACCTAGAATTAAGACTACACGTTTGTCATGCAGGTCACAGAAGTCACAGATTCTGTGACTTTCCAGTACCTCCATGACTTCTGCAGCCAGCAGGTGTGACTGACCCCAGGGCCACCCCAGCAGTTCGGGTGGCCCTGGGGGTCAGACGCACCCCCCCACACACAACAGTGATGATCCCAGGCTGCCCCCTGCCAGCACCAGTGCAGTGGTCCCCAGCCAGTGGGGCTATCCCCTGCCAGCAGCAGCATCGGCAGTGGTCCTGGGCCGATGGGGCCATCCCTGGCCAGCTGGGTCATTCCCTGCCAGCAACGGAGGTCTCATGCTGCCCCCCGCCCCAGCACCAGTGGGTGCCTGAGCAGGTGCTCCAAAGTCCCCACCCCAAGCACCAGAGGGCACCCCACAGTCCCCCTAGCACCAGCGGGTGCCCCAGGGTCCCCCTTCCAGAGCAGCAAATTTAATTAGGGGTATATAGTAAAAGTCATGGTCAGGTCACAGGCCCGTGAATTTTTCTTTATTGCCCATGACCTGTCCATGACTTTTACTAAAAATGCCCATGATTAAATCTTAGCCTTACCTATAATGCTCCTGATCATGGCATTTTCCAGGAGGAAACAGAGAGGCACCATCGAGCCCTTGCCCTTGGGGAAGGCTGTGAGGCTGATACTTCAGGGGGCCTGCCAGCCATGAATCTCAGGGTGCTGTGACTCAGAGTGGAAACAGCTGTGAACTCTCCAGCCTCCTCCAGCTTTCCCAAGAGCTGCCAGCTGAGGGAGCCAGCCCCTTCTCCTTGCCCTCCCCGCACTGCCCAGCAGCTTCACTTTGCCCTCTGCCACCTGCCAGGGCGCTGGGTGCATCTGGCCCTGGGCAGGGGCCATTGCTGGCAGCCACTCTGTTGCTGTCCACTTCACAATACCACCCCCTTATGCCCTTATCAAACTCCACCCAGGGCTGTGCCAGTGGACCCCCCTGGACTGTGTCGCAGCCCACCTCTGGGCCGCAAGCCACAGTTTGGGAACCCCTCCTGTATCTCTCATCACCTTCTATGCTTGGAAGATCCTCCCTGATCCTGTGCGTCATGTAACCTCATTCTTCCCCTTCAGACCCCTCCTGAAGGCTCATTTATTTTGGTTAGCCTTCCAGCTCTTGCTAAACCCCACTTTTGTCTTTTTCCCCAGCTGTGTTCCCTCATGCTATGATATACTAACTCCAAATAAAACAGAAATGAACAAGATATGTGTATGTCCATCTTACTGTTGTAGCTTCCTCCTTCCCATAGCCCCCTTGGCTTCTGTTTGGATTTCTTTGCTGTGTTTTTGTGTCTAATTCAGATTGACAGCTCCTTTGTACCGTGGACTGCTTTCCCTTAATTGTCTGTAGAGCATCATGTACATTTTTAGCTCTCTAGAAATAATAATCTTTCAAGATTTTCTAAGGAAATAGCAGTGCAAAATATTTTCATTGACTGTAATAAAGTAGCTGAGAATGTTAATATATATTGAGAGCATCTTTCTGTGTATTTGTACAGATCTAGTGCATAGGGGGTTCTGTGACTGGGGCCTCTGAATGCTGAGGGAAGTATAAATATTATCAAGACTATTTTAGAGTTCTCTATGTTTAGTCAATACAATCTCTAGGATTAGTAAATAATTTCTTTCCAGTATCTGTTTAGGAATGGAAACTCTTCTGGTGACTGTGGTTTAACAGTACTAATACATATTGTTTCTGCATTATTATGTAGGTGTTCTTACAGAGGCAATGAGTTCTCCAGTGCAAGAGCCAGATGTGTCACCTTATACACAGTACAGCAGTATGCCGTTCCCCCCAGTTCAACCTCAGATTTCATCACCACCTTATTATTCCAACCTTGGCTTTTACCCCCAGCAGCCTGAAGAATGGTATTCCCCTGGAATGCATGAACTCAGGAGAATCCCCTGTGAGAACTTTTTCACAAGAGAGACAGAGCTAGCGGATATACCTGTAGCCAAGAAGTCTAGACTGGGCCACTCCACGGGAAAAGTGAAAGGAGAAGAGCTATGTGTTGTATGTGGTGACAAAGCATCTGGATACCACTATAATGCTCTTACTTGTGAGGGGTGCAAAGGTAGGACAAAATGTGAATGAATCTGTCACAAAATAAGTTGGGGAAATGGATATTTATTTCTGAAATTGCATTTTGTCTTAATTGAACAGCTCTTTCAAGTGCTTACCCTTTGTAGATCTTTGCATTTGGAGCCAATGCGTTGTTGTTAACTGGCTAGGTGGTGGTATTGTTAGAAAGGATCTGGGGGGTATAATAGATCATAAATTGAATATGGGTCAACAATGTGATGCAGTTGCTAAAAAGGCTGATATAATTCTGGGTTGTATTATTAGGAGTGTTTGTATGTATGTAAGAGACAGGAGGTAACTGTCCCATTCTCCTTGGCACTGGTGAGGCCTCAGTTGGAGAATCGTGTCCAGTTCTGAGCACCACACTTCAGGAAAGATGTGGGCAGAGCACAGAGGAGAGCAACAAAAATGACAAAAGTTTTAGAAAACCTGACTTCTGAGAAAAGGTTAAAAGACTCAGTAAAGAAGGCTGAGGGGGGACCTGCTAACAATCTTCAAATATGTTAATAGTTCTTTATAAAGAAGATGGGAATTAATTGTTCTCCACATCCACGGAAGATAGGTAGCAAAAAAATAATGGGCTTAATCTGCAATAAGGGAGAGTTAGGTTAGATATTAGGCAAGTCTTCCTAACTCTAAGGGTAGTTAAGCTCTGGAATAGGTTTCCAAGGTAGGTTGTGGAATCCCCATCATTGGAGGTTTTTAAGAACAGGTTAGATAAACACCTATCAGAGATGGTCTAGGTTTATTTGGTCCTGCCTCAGCGCAAGGGGCTGGACTTGAGGACTTCTCAAGGTCTCTTCTAGTCATACACTTCTATCATTCTAGGATTATTTTCCCTGGGACACATTTGTAGTATCATTCCTTTGTGGATATGGAGTATACATTGCCTTGCAGCAGTGTTGACTCTCAAAGCAAAAGTATTTGTCCACCAATCATCAATCAATCAATATCATCATCAGCAAAACAAACCATTGATTTAAAATAAACACTATCCCTGGTCAAGCCTCCATAATTTCTGAGTTCTGATCAGCAAATATTCTTTAAACCTTCCTCCCCACAAAAAGTTCAATCTGTAGAGTATTACATTTCATGTCTTTCATTTCTTGAGAAGGCAGCATGAGGATACACTGACAGCTGAAAGGACTAGTAATAGTATAAGAGCTTTTCACTTCTGTGTTGTCAGTTCAGCATCTAATTCAAGTCAGTAGTGACTGAAAGTGGTCAGCATCTGATGGCTTGTTGGTGGCCTATGGGAAATGCATGGGTACAATTAAAAAGTTCTTTCCAGTGCAAGGACTAGTAACGGTCATCATTTTAATATAATTTTATAAGGAATATCTCTGAAACTGATCATATCTCTAAAACTAGAACGAACATTTTAAGTGTGCCCACTGTATTAGATTGGTTTCCAGTGAACAGTGCCCACAAGTGGCAAAAAAAAGCCCCCCACGGTTATTAGAAATCTGTTGATAGTTTCAGCAGAGAGGACAAAGGACATAGCAGCTGAATAACTCTTACTCCTAGAGGTGGTTCTTCCAGGGCACGTTGGTAGGTAATTGCATCAAATAAGGGAATTATCCTTCCCTGCTACATAAGTCAACACTTTTGAGCCCAATAACTTGGGATAGAACTATGTGTATCTTTTAGAAAAAAATCCTGTCTTGATTTAAAGACTCCAAGTGATGATAAGTTTACTACCTCCCTTGGTAAGCTGTTCCAATGGTTAATTGCCCTCACTATTAAATGGCTTTTATTAAATTACATTTAGAAATTTTTTACAGTAGTTATAACTAGGGACTGTGGAAACACCATGGTAAAAACTAAAAACATTTTGGGCCAAAGTCATTGCAAATAAAACTTCCATGTAAGCGTTGAGATCAGTGGTCACAGGAAATGTATTAATTCAGGTCTCCTTGTTGATTTTACTTAAACCATTCTGTGAAACCATTATATTGATGTTTTATTGGGATAATTCATTTTGTGTTTTCACTTTTTCATGGCTGCAACATCAGTTACAGAGGAAAGCACAACCCTTGATCAAAGACTGTAAAAGTTGAATTATTTAAGGTTAATGTATTATGTTTCTGCAATAAACTTTAGAATGGCTTAAAGCAATAGTAAGATGATGTGTCAGTAAGAGGCAAACAATTGTGTTTGAAAAGCCAGATGGGATGTTTTAATGGTCTTAGCATTCTGCCTATCTCGTGCCTTTCACTCCAGAGGTGGCTGCATTTCAGCGATACTAAATGTGTGGAGGTAAGCACTTTGGGTTCCTTCAGAATGAAAGGCTCTGTGTAAAAGTAAGATATTACTATCGACATTAATCTACAGTTTGAATAGAGAGCCAGTGCTAAGCATGATAGAACCAATTAAATATATCTGTGATACGTGAATACAAACCAATCTATTTATATTCAAAATTTAGAAGAGAATTTAGTGAACCTTGAGTGGTTTACTTATAAACTGAAAGGGCTGCTGACCTTATCTTCTCTCTCTTCTTTTTTGTGGGGGAAAAAACATGTTTTATTGGTTCGCAAGAGATTTATATTCTGGAGCTGTGCATACATTCAGTTTTTTGTGACTATATTATTATCCACATACAAATACATGTGAATATTTCTCCTCACTTGGCAAGAAAATCTGATTTTTCTATTTATCCCTTCCCCAAAATATCAATCAAAAGGCAAACTAAACAGGATGCACACCTCTTACATCTTACATTCTTATGCAAGAATTCTTTTAAAATAGTTTAAAAATTGAAAACTTCGGTGGGACATCTCTCATCCCTAACTGTGCAGTTATAAAATATTACATCGTTCTAAAATAATGGCATAATGGTCTATAAATAATGAGACTGTTTACAAGTGTTATTACAATGTTTGTGGCATTATATATTACAATATTTTCTACAGTCTATTCCATTATAACACCTATCCTGGTTAGGCATTATAAAACCTTCTATAGGTATGTCTACACTGCAATTAAAAATCTGCAGCTGGCCCGTTCCAGCTGACTTGGGCTTGGGCTAAGAGACTGTTTAATTGCCGTGTAGACATTTAGGCTTGGGCTCTAGGATCCTGAGAGGTGGGAGGGTCCCAGAGCTCAGGCTGTAGCCCAAGCTTGAATGTCTACATCACAATTAAGCAGTCCCTTAGCCTGAGCCTCACAGGCGCCAGTCAGCTGGCACGGGTCAGCTGCAGATGTCTAACTGCAGTGTAGACATATCCTGTGAGGAGGCCCTAGAGCACATTTGGACCCTGAAATCTAGAGACCCCTCTGGAAAGGAGTGGTATACAAGTCACATGAATTGAGTGGGGCAGACTGTAGCATCATACTCATTTACTGAAATCACAATCATTTACACTGACAGAAAAGTGGACTATGTACTCTGTCCCCTACAAAATGGCATAATTGATTTTTATTACCTCCAAACTATTCCTGATAATCCTTGATGTATGTCATGTCAAACCACGGATATTTCCTGTTAAAGTCATTCCACATTCATCTTCTCACTCTCTCTAGAAAGTCAGGGCAGTTTGTGTGGTGATGGAACTCAGCAGTATTCTTTGAAGTGTCAATAGTCTGACAGTTCAAAGTAGGCATGCATTGCTTGTTCGTTGGGTAGCATTTGGATGACTTGATTAGGAAATAATGAAGTCAATGGAGTTACACCAAGGTAGAGTTTAGCTCATTGTGTCTCAACACCAGTTCTCAGCAGGTATTCTCCTCATGACATTACTCAGCATTGTTCAGCTCTCATGGTTCTTAACTCTGCGGAGTTGTGCTGGTGTAGTAAATACACCCTTTTGGTAGATTCCTTTGTAGCGCACTTTTCATAAAAGGAACAGTTAGAATCAAACTGTGTCCTTTTAGTTGAAGAGGCAACTCCTCTGTTCTTTAATGTCTTGTACAGTATATGTAACATACAATTCACTATTTGGATATTATAGAACTAGTTAATTTCATTTCAAATTTGTTTTGTAGGAGAGAGATTGACCACAAACATGCACTTGTTTATTTTCATGCACCAGCTGTCCTCTACCTGATTCATAGCGGCGGCTCCAGGCACCAGCGCTCCAAGCGCGTGCCTGGGGCGGCAAGCCACGGAGGGCACCCTGCTGATCCCTGTGAAAGTGGCAATCAGGCTGCCTTCAGCGGCTTGCCTGCGAGAGGTCCGCCGGTCCTGCGGATTCGTGGGACCAGTAGACCTCCCACAGGCATGCCATTGAAAGCCGCCTGCCTGCCGTGCTTGGGGCAGCAAAAAAGCTAGAGCCGCCCCTGCTGATGTAAAACCAAACACCTCAGTGGGGGACAGGGTGGGAAAAGCAACATATACACTGAAGTCCTAGTCTTGCAAGTTGTTCAGAATGTTTCTGTATAAAGCCCAATTAAAGTCTGTGAGGGTCTGCCTGTGAAGAAGAACTTTCAGGACTGGGAGCCTGAAAAAAGGAGTTCTACCCATAACTAACCCTAATCACTGTTGAGGCTAACGGAACAAAATATATTTGTAGTTTCTAACTGAAGCTAGTTGTTGAGATTTTGCAAGATCAGATAAGGTTAGACACTGTGAAAATGTAAAAGACCTTATTTTTAACCCCCTCACACACTGTCTTCCCAAATATCTTTTCTGATTTGCCTCAGATTGTCCCAAAAAATTCTCCCTTAGCACAAGATCATACACATGATATTTCAGTAGGTTTGATTTAGCTCTGGAGTTGTTGTTATTAAGGAATATGTGTCAAAAATTGGGCTTATAGTGAAGAACTAACTGACATTACTAGGGAGAAGACTATGTAGAGAGAAACTGCTAAGAATGTCACTCCATAATAAAAATGGGATGAGAGTAAGGTTGAAAATTATGCTTTGCCAGAGCAGAAAAACATCTTGGATTTTAAAAATTGTTTCTTTCAGGAGGAAACATTCACAGTTCTAAGTTTTGTTGGTTTTTAAATCTCACTGATTTGGCATCACTACATGTTTTCAATAAGATGCATTTGCTAAAGCTTTCGCAATTCTTTACATACAAATAACAGCTAATAAATTGCTGCCTAGATCTTGTTTATGCTAGCCATAATAACAGCAATCTGACTTATAATGGTCATAAACATATTTGCATACAGCTTTTGATTATAACTATAATAAATGATTTTCTTCATGAATTGCAGCCTTTAAATAAATTGTTTAAAATAAAATTGGAACATGATCTGAAACAAATGCAACTGCCATTTAACTAGCATTGAAAATCTACAGCTTAAACCTAGACCTTTTCTTCCTTCCCTGACCGGTATATGGAAATATTTTAAACTCCACGTGAATGGCAAACAAAAATAATGTCTGGGTCTGACTGAAAGTTCCAAATAATCTGCATTTCAAAAGAGGTTAGTGTCAATCAAATACATTTGAATGAAAAAAGAGAACTATTCAAAACAAAACAGTACAGGAGACAGGACTCAAAGAAGTGCCAGGTTTGTTGTTGCTAAATAGAATTTTATTATTTTTTGTAACAATATTTTAGGGCTGGGATGGATTATTTAAATTCAAGATGGGCCTGAGCCATGACATTGTAATTTGGATCCACAGTGAATTTCTCAAAAATTATGGGGTGTATGTAGGCATTTGTGTCCTAGTTCAATGCCTTTCAGAGAAAAAAAACAAGAAGAGCGCAAGATCTGAACTTCCCCCAGGGTTCACTGTGGGTGACTGGATCCTGTGTTTTTGCTCAATCCCACCTTTAGTGAATGGAAGTGTCAGGTAGAATACTACCAGGGCTGAGATTAGGGTTAGCCTGTACAACAAATCAGCCATGTGCTCTCAGGGGCTTCCAGGAGTCCCTTTTTAAAATTCTGCCACCAAACTGATGGAAGAGTTGAGATTATTTCCCATGCCTGGTAGAATTCACTCTCTCTTTGAATGCTGCTAAATCATCCCATATAAAACACAGCATTAGAAAAATGCTATGCTTGCAAAGCGAAGCACTACAAGTTCAGCAAAGGCTGCCTGTGCAATTTTATCTTTGCCCCCCTAGTAAGTGGTGGTATGCTAATCTTTTATTGCATAGAATTTCACTATATGAATGCATGCTGTCTTTTCCACAGTAACTCAGTCTGAGTACGGTTGGACAGTGAATAAGGGCTTTGTACTGAATGAGAAAGGGGTCTGTGGAGCCATGATTTTCTTTGGGCTAATTTTTGTTTGCAGTTCTTTACCCCAATATAAACCTGGAGTGAATCCAGGGAAACTAAATTCCATGAAACTTGACTTCAGTGAGACTACTTGTGTGGTTAAAGTTAGAAAAGTGCTTAAGTACCTTGCTAAATCAGGGTCTCAATGCGCCAGGTGGGCGGAGTTTAATGAAGGAGGCAGGAGGTTGGTGCAAAAGAGGGAGGAATCCTCTACTTTAATATGGAGGATTAAAAATAAATATAGTTCCACTGCTTCATTCTGGATGGGCAGGTAGTCTGTGTGACCCTGCTTACACGTGTTTACAAGTACTCTACTTCTCGGTAATTGAGATAATGGGAATTCACTCAAATGGGTTTGCTGCCTGCCCTCTCATGGATTGTCCTGTCCTCAGAGTCCTTCAAGTGAATTGCAGCCTCATAGTCGTTCATTGGCTATTATTATAGTACTGTACAGTATTGTGTATAATCCTGGAATTTGAACCACAGTGATAGGTTCCAAATTTGGATCTGAACCTTCTCAAGGATCCCAGATATTTGGATGTGGGATTTTAGTTCAGGCCAATGTCTAGTGTATAGACCCACATTATATAATATCTGGTTCTAAATGATATTGCATGGACCACTTAGGTGCGAGTAATTTTTAAAGTAACAATAATGCAGCCATCAGCATGTCCCAGTGGTACCAAAAGAAACTGGAGTAGTTACAGACTGTGTTGCAGTCAGAGGGTGAAACAGTTATGCAGGCTCTCTTCAAGCTAATCTGTTGCCCAGTTTGCAGTGCCTTCTTACACATCTCACTGTTGTTTGCACAGGCTTCTTCAGAAGAAGTATCACTAAAAATGCTGTATACAAGTGTAAAAATGGAGGCAATTGTGAGATGGACATGTACATGAGAAGAAAGTGCCAGGAGTGCCGCCTGCGGAAATGCAAACAAATGGGGATGTTGGCTGAATGTATGTATGCAGGTATTTGCATCAAGCAATCAAAGTACCTTGAAAATATATTAAATGTTACATTTGTCTAACTGGGCTGTGTCTCATATGCTGAAGTCTCCATACATATACGAAGGTGGGTAAAACACTCAAAGATATAGTCTAGCAAATCTGAAGGCATGAACTGTAGCATTATGGGCACTACAGTTTGTGCTCAACAAATCTTATTGAATAGGCATGACATACCCATGAATGATGAGATTTGGTTAATGATAGGGGACACCAGAGCATGAGGTGTGTGATGATGTGGTGGTGAAGAAAGGACTTTCCCTGCTAGAGTGGGCTGACACAGCAAAAGACAAGAGCCAAAGGGGCTGCCCAAGTGCAAGGAAAAGCACTCCTGTGGCTATAGAAAAAGGATGAAGGTGGTGGAAGGCCTCAGTTGGAGAAGGGGAGGAATATAAAGAAGTAGGGAATTTTCAGTGCTATGCAGAGCAGAGAAGGAACCAACCTATGCCTAGCCACAACCACATTTTTATGGACTGCCTGCCAGCCCTTGCCAGCCAATTCCAATGCTTGTATGAAGTGCTAACAATCAACCAATGGCAGATCTCCTAAAAAGGAGGGCTACCATTGGCTGGAAGTTATATGCTGCAGTCCTCCTCTGGCAATCTGGGCTGGCCTGGTAAGGGAGAGCCCTTTTTTAAAATAGTCTAATTAGTTCTTCTAATGGAGGTATAGAGCTATACGTAGAATCACCTCCAAAGAATTTGGCTTATAGATTTAAATCATGTTTTATATTAAAACAAAAAATGGAATTCAGGCTGACATCTTATATACATTACCAAGGTCCAGGCCAATGTACTTTAAACATCTGTGACACTGCTCTACAGCCCAAAATGAGGAGTTGAACTTGAATTTCTGGTAGAACTTTAACTAAACTATAATAGTCATTCCATATTTGAAGGCTCACTCCTAGAAATATAGTGTACACATCTGCATATGCTGCCTTCAGCGAATAGGACTGCAGTTTATTCTGTTTATTGATGGCTCCAATCATTTTAGCACACTATAGTGTCAAACCAATTCAGGGTCATACAGGAAATTAATCTACTCTGAGTTTTTAATATACTTCTCTTTTTTAATCTGATCATGAGATGCTATATTAACTGTTGGCTTTGCGAGAAACAATAACCTCCATCAATATTTGGAATTCATGCAAATATAATATAATTAATCTTTCATTCTGTAGATTGAACAGACTACAAAGATCCAGAGATATGACATATTCTCGTACAATACATAAATACACAAACAAATGCCACCCAAGTGATGATAGCACTCAAATGAGTCAGTAAGTGTCATAGGAAAATGAAAACCCATGGAGTTGGACTCAGATTCATTGTCCACAAATTCAAGAGTTCAGAACACTCTACTCATAGCAGCAGAAAAACAACAGATCACAGAAAAAAATAGGTTAGTGTAACTAATACTGATTGAGGACACATGAAACTTTTAAACTGGCTGATCATTTTCTCAAATTGGCATATGTGAAACAAAGAATGACAATAGGTCCTGCCATTTGAATCTCTCTCTGCAATGGAAAAACTTACTTTGTTACTGGGTATCTCATGTTACTCATAACTTAAACATAAGCATGTTCTAAAGCACTTCAGTGACGACATTTTGCAAGTCACCATTTAACAAGTTTCAAAGGAAGACTGTACTATATACAGTTGGTTTTAGATCAGGGCTGGTAAAGCCTAAAGCTTCTATTTCTACATCATCTTAAGTTGAAGAAGTTCCTTTGAAATAAAAGGTTACCTTGAACTTTGTTTCATTTGCTCATATTAGAGGGTTGCAATTATAAACACTGGAGAATTTTGCTATAGCAAAAAGGGAGGTAGAGTCTTATAAACATTTATGGCCCCTACTCACTAAACATTTCCATTGCCTTTGTACATAAACCACAGACACAATGAAATTATTTAACCATCAGCGTCAATCTTTTTGTACTTATAGTTGCAGTTCTTTAGCTTGAAATGAGTTTCTAATTACAGACCACATTCTGCCACTCTTATTCTGGCTGAGCAGCACTCCTAGTCTCACTGAAATTGAGCCATTTGTGGAGTTAGAGTAAAATGCTGGCTGCATTGAAGTCAATGGGAGGTTTGCGATGAACTTCAGCGGGGCTAGAATTTCACCCCCAAAGTACTACTTAGGATAAGTAAGGATGGCAGAATCAGGCCTTTAGTGTACAAGACACAAGGCAAACTGAATTTTCCCCAGAAAAGAAATAGGACAGAACCTCATCTGATATAAATCAGTGTAGGTCCACTGACTGCACTAGTTTACATCAGCTGAGGATCTGACCCAGTGGTTTTAGCAAGCTTGCTTCACATCTATTCTTTAAAAAAATAAAGCTAGGATATTGTAAAAATGAGGCAGTGCAAACACATACCTTGATGCCAATTATTATCTGCAACATTCCTATCACTGATATTTTCCTATTTCAACATACTATATGTAAGTCTTATTTTAATCATGTAAATTTCCTCTTCTGTCAATGGTGCGGGTAGGTTATTTTATATAGTGCTTAAACAGGAAATTAAAAACATTCACAACTGAATTCAGTGTTTACATGATATCTTTCCCCAACATCATATATTTTCTGAATGAGTCTCTTTTCCTGTTCTGCATTTTCAAGACTGGAGAGCCAGGCAGACTCCTTGAAAGAAACTCTAAATTGAAGTTCTGGATGATTATATTCTTAGGTCCATACATACCTGCTTGCCTGTTGGTCAGTTTGCTGGTTTTCCTTTGAGGGTTTGTTCTGTTAATTGTTATAATTTAGTAATTGTTCAGCACAGGTGATGTGCTGTTTGCTGTGCATAATACACCTAAAGATAGCCCTTGCCCCAAGTTGTTTACAGGCTATAAGGATAAATACATAAAGTAACAAATATTTAATTTAAGGCCACGATAGACTCTAATGAATAATGAACCCTGGGTTTGATTCAGCCTGTTAGTTCAGGGAGGTACAAATTGTGGCAGTTGACCAGATAATGAACAGGATCAGCACATCTCCCAGACACTTCAGCCATATCCTCTCCCTGGCCAGCATGATTCACTTCTGATTTGTACCAGCAACATTAGATCTGCCAGCAGAGTGGCAAAGCAGATGCCTGTGCCCCTTTTTAAGTGGACATTCTGCAAGGGAGGCTGCACCCTAGGTTGCACTAGTAGAAGTTGGCTCAGCCCAAAGATGCTTATCAGAACATCCATAGCCTGTCATCTATGTATTGGAGTGCCCTAAGTACTTGTGTCTAAGGAGAATGCTGTCTTCAGAGAATGTCATGCATGGGTAAGTAGTTCATTGCTGTTAAAGGGCAATATATGGGCATGCTGATGTACGTACTTGGTTCCACACTGGTATGTGTGAATTAACCTACACTAAAATGTCTTTTGGTGTGTGACTCCTGTGAACATATTATTTGCAATGCTGCAGGTTTGTTAACAGAAATACAATGCAAGTCAAAACGTCTAAGAAAAAATGTGAAACAGCTGCCTGATCAGACAGCCAACGAAGATAACGAGGGAGCGGACCTGAAGCAAGTGACATCTACAACTAAAATATATAGGGTAATAAAATTTATGTAAATAGTTTGTACAATAATTAGGATGTTTGAGCAACATGCAACTAACACAATATACTATGGTTACACTGAAGTAATTTAGAGAATCGCCTAGTGTAACCAGACACATTTCCCTCAGTATTTGTAGTGTTTACCTATAATTAATGAGATAACATTATTTGAGCTAAGGCATTAGTCTACGTCAACAACATAAAACCATAACTTCTCATATAGATTCTAGAGCAGGTCTTGACTCTAACATGTTAATTATGCATGTGTGTGCATATAAACACGCATACGCTAGCATACACATTCCACACAGATTAGATATATGTCATAGAAATATCCATGGGATAAACTGCAGAGACATGTGATAAACTGCAGAATACACATTAAGTAAGATTTATCACATGGCTGTGCAAATTATCCCTGATATTTTTACGGTACATATTTACAGATCTAATCTCTGCATGGGATGAGTGTATTGAATAATTAAGGTTTTACAAATTATCGTGCACCTTTGACCACCTCATTTGCACTCTTCATGAATCCATCTCCTTCAGGACTGCTATTAATATGCCAAATCTCTGAGCACCTACAAACAGTTGCCATAAAAAAAATCAGTCTGATGGAAGGAAACATTGCTCTTTCTCCCCAAATGTGGAACTACAATCCTCCAGCACTACCCCCCAAAGGCAATGATGGCAATATTCAGTCCTCACCTGCATCAGTGACCAGTTTAAATGTGGATATCTCACTGCCTTCAGGACTAGAAATAGGAGCAAAGGAAAAGCAAGATTTCTGACATTCCAAATGGACCTAGCATTTGCTTCTAGACCTGGAATGGGTGGAGATATTAGACCTTAAAATTGTGATATTCTTAGGTACAGAAAAGCAATATTAAGTCACTTTAGAGGCTTTTAGAGCTTCTTTTGAGCCTTACCCAGTTGGGGACACAAAATAATTTTGATACCTGAGATATAAAAATAGTCCAAATGTGTTTTTTGAAACTCACTAAAACATCTGTTAAATAGTTTTTCTGTAACATAAGTGTCATGTATAGAATATATGAGGGTCTGGTATTTGAGGTTTTGGGATGTCCACATACCTCACTAATTACCAAACCTGGTAACACTTCCACCCCAAACTCATGCGGGTAAAACATTTATACCACTCTATCATGGATCCTTTGTTTATATCTGCAGTCTGTAAGGGGCTAGACAGACTTCTCATCTTGTTGACATCCAAATGCAAAACATAGATCTATACAATCTTACTGAAGTAAGGGATGCTAGATCACTTCCAGTTACTGAACTTTATGGGGTTTTTTCTGCCAGTATAGGAGAAAGTAGAACTTACCCCAGAACAGCAGAACCTTCTTCATTACATCATGGATTCGTATAGTAAACAAAGAATTCCTCAAGAGGTATCAAAAAAACTTGTAAGTACACAAATTAATTAATCTTTTGTAAATTGTAATTTGGGTTGTATGAAGAGACTACAGGGCTATATCATTATTATTAACATTAGTTATTATGGTATACTGAGGACTGTGTTTGAAGTGCAAGCTGACACTTTAAGAGCAGGAGGGTTTTCTGGTCCTGTTTGCAGGCTATGGGCTCTGTAACATCTGGGAGCAGCTTAAAGCAAGGTGGGGTGAGTTGTGTCAGTCTATTTTAGGGAGCAGCCTGTTTTCTCTCTCTTTTTGTTTGTAAACATTTTGAATTCTAAGAAATAAAGCAACCTTCGAGCAAAGATATTTATGGGGTTTTTTATCTAATGTTTCTGGGTGTATGCTGTGAACATAAGTTAACGTTTATATGGAAGTAGCACCTAGAGTCCTCAATCAGATTGACACTGTACAGATATATAGTAAATTACAGTCCTTGCCCCCAAAGAGCTTACAGTCTAAAAGAAGAGTTTACAGTCTAATATAGTATACATCACAAAAAAATTCTGACTTTTCAACAAAAATATCAAATCAAAAACTTCTTTTTTCAGTTTTTGCTTTTAGGATTTCTCTCTCCTTTCTTTCTTTCTCTTTCTTTTGCCAACTCTCTCTTTCAGTGGCAAAATGAAAAATAAAAAAGCAGAAAAAGGGGAGAAAAGGTAAAGGGGGAAAATGGAGGGGAAAATGGGAGAAAACACTTTGGTTTCCAAGTTTGAAAACTAAAAAACTTCAGTTTTGTGTTTTTGTTTTTAAAAAGGAAAATGTAAATAAACAAAAAAACAACAGCAAAAGAGTTTTGGACAAAAAATGTTGACCAGCTCTCCTCGGGGCTCAATTCTCTTGACTTTTCACTACACGGGGGGAGATATGTGGCATGTGTGGAGAGCTGGCCATGCCAGTTCTGTGTCACTTGGGTATTACAACCACTTCAGTTGTCTATTTAAATCGGTTATACTGTCCCTTTGCACTGCTTGAGCAATCTTCTCTAATGGTATGTTTCTTTTCCCATTGTTGTGGTGAATTAATGTAGTAGTCGGCCTGAACCTATGCTACCTTTTGCTGCAATTCCATCAGATCTTACAAGCACATAGGGTTGGGCCAAGTAAATACTTAGATGGGTGACCCTCCAAGGAATATCCTGGGTGCTGCCTGCAGTAATGTTAGTTGAGTAGTTGATACCCTTCCCTTGAATCCATATGAACTAATGTTCCAGTGTGGTACTGCTGGAGGTGCTGTTACACACGATATGTAAAAAGCAAAGTTCTGACCACTTGGGGTCAGTAAAGGTTTCATGCTCTTCATAAGTGTAGGACTGTTAGCCCTGTGACCTGGCCAAATTCCAATCTGGAGATGATATTCTGCCTTTCTAAATTCCCAATGCAGTTGCAACTGAATACAGTGTCTTTCCTCACTCCTTAATCTAAACTACTGTGTAATGTTGCTTTGTAGTGGCAAGCAGCTACCACGATCCACCTGAAATCCTAAATTCCCAAACTTTTGTTTACTTTTATTACCTATTATATTACAGAGCTGTTGTGAGGATTCATTAGTAAAATATTTGTGTAGTGCTTTGAGATATTCTTACGAAAAGAATGACAGAAGTCCAAAGTGTCAGCTATTATTAACCATTTTTTTAAAAAATTTTTAATACTTTAGTTACAAGAGGAATTCAGTGCTGAAGAAAATTTTCTCATCTTAACAGAAATGGCTACCAGTCATGTTCAGGTTCTTGTGGAATTCACCAAAAAGTTACCAGGTATGTCACAATGGACCAAATCTTGCTCCCACAGAAATTAATGGAAAACCTCCAAATGATTTGAGTTGCAGCTTGATTGCTACGTATATCTAGGTATGTATAGCTGAGAGGATGTATAAAAGTATGTTCCATTGTCCCTGCCAATACACATATACCTCAGATGAGATCTAAAAAACTGAAGCTTTATACTCCAAGAGACTGCTTTGAAAGATGCAGACTTAACCAGTTTCAGAAGGAATATCCTCTATATCTATTCAAGGACAAAATGTTCTGGGTGTTTTAGAGTCTTTGAAGGTATGTTATTTTAAAATAATGTTGCAATGCAAAATATTGCTCCTTAGAATTGACTCTAACACTTTAGACATTCTATTTGATTCCTTGTGCCCCCTTTTCTGTGAAAGCATTTGAGTCAGTCTCATCCACTGAAGCACGTGTGCTTAGAACATTGGCTTTAAGTGCATAGAAGGGATGTTTATTCAGGGTTTGTATTTAGACTTTTTGAATAACGAATCACAGAATCACATTGAAAGTGAGATTTCAGTTTTTCAATTCACAAGTGGAAAAGGCATTATAAAAATTTAGCACCATGCTACCTCAAGAGGGCAAATGTGTCACAGCTCTATTAGGTTCATTCAGAAGCACATCCTGCCCCATCCTATGTGGCTTCAGGTACAGCACAACAGGCAGAGTTTTTCTGTTTGGGGAGGAGGAGTGCAGGGCATCTATCTCTATTCATGTGCCATGGAACCCATCTCTGTGTGAGGCTCCCCGCACCTTTCTGTGCAGCGTGGCTTGGAGTAAAGAAGTGTGGAGGTAGAGCAGTTAGATCCACCAGTCATTAATCCCTACACGGAGGTTTCTTGAGTCCTAAGTCCAGTGCCCCATCCACTAGACCAGGGGCTCTCAACCTTTCTTTCTGAGTCCCCCTCCCCCCAAAATATGCTATAAAAACTCCAGGGCCCACTGGTGGGGATCAGGGGGGAGAGGAAATGAGAGGGCTCTGGGCTAGGTGGGGAGGCTCAATCATAGGCATAGTTTGACTTCTATATTTGGGGGGACAGAGTCTGGGCTAGCTCCACATGGCAGGGCCCCGGGCGGGAGAGCCACCTCCAACCCCTGACTCACCTCACCAGGGCAGGTTGAGGGGGAGGGCAACCAAAAATTATAACTCAAAGTGGGGGCTCAGCTCAAAAATGTTGAAAACCACTCAGGGTGCAGACGGGGTTGGCTAGGGATCGTGTGCAGGGGGTGGGGTAGCTCAGGGTGCAGGGAATGGGTAGCTAGGGGCTGTGTGCCAGGAGCGGTCGCTGCTCCCCAAGAGTTTTGCCAGCAAGCAGTCAAAGGAGGCTGGGAGTTGAGGAACAGCTGCAGCACTGGGCACCAGCAGCATGAGGAGGAGACGGGAAAGCACCACAGCTGCCCGCTGCATGGTACCAGCCAGAGCAGCAGCTGCCCTGCACTGCCCAGTTCTGGCTTCCTGCCTCCCACCTGGCCAGAGGGTGGGGCCAGGAGCAATTGGGGGAGGAGGAGGTGAGGGGGTGTGTGTGGAACTGTCTGTGGACCTGCCCCGCTCTGGTTAAGGCACTGCAGTTTATAGGGGAGCAACTCTGTCCAAGGGCTTGGGGTTTCTGTCCTGTGGGGCACTGGGGCTCATGGGCCCACTGAAATCAGCTTGGAAACCCCGCCCCCACCCCAGGGACTGTGGGTCCCTGGTTGAGAACCACTGCACTAGACAATATTGCCTCTCACCTTCATACATGCACAAATATATTTTTATATACAAATGTGTTAAAATTTCATTTTGCTGAGCATTGCCCTTTTCTTTCCTCTGTCATGGGATTATTTTAAAGCCTCTACAGTACTGCAATTCCAATTGTATTTTCTTTTGAAAACTAATGATCACAGGTTCACAGGAAATAAATGAAAAAAATAAAGTGAATGAGTTTTGAATGGGATCAGTTCAGCGCTGAAAGATGATAATGCTACCAATTCTTTATTAACACTAAAGCAGGAATTTAATTTGTTATATGCTAATCAAGTTGAAGGCAATTTTGCCTGATCCAAAACAAGATTACATACACATACATGTGTGAGTGAGAGAGAGGGGCTGGGGGAGGGAGACTTGGAAGGATGCTGGCCTGGCAGTTGGAAAAAGGAAAGGAGGGAAAAACCTCACAAGATTTCTGTAATACAGATGGTCTGTTGGTCTCAAATCAAGAACAAAGTAAGGCCCATATCTTCAAAAGTCTCCACTAATTTTGGCTGCCTCATTTTGGGCACCTGACTTGAGCCTGATTTTTACAGCTGCTGAGTACCTGCAGCTCCCATTGATTTCAACTAGAGGAGGTGGATGGATCCTTAGCACCTAAGAAAATCAGGCAAAAGACTTCCCCTGAATTCCTGGGCTCCTGAAATTAGTGGATTCTCTTGAAAATATTGGGCTTGGAGTCTTGTTAGATTAAAATAACTTTGAGATGGAACTGCAGAAAAAAATCAAGCTCTTTTCTGAGTTATGTTAATCAATGTCTACTGAGGGAAAAAGGGAGAGGGGCTTCTAGGATCAAATAAAACTGCTATTTGAAAATTTAAAGTAGTAGAGATTTAGCACAGTTTATCTGTTGTGACTTTAAATCTGTGATTTTAACTATTTTCTTTCATTCTCTGTATTATCTTTCCTTGTTTGTGTGCTGCTTCATGGACTTGGTACAGGCTCATTGTACTGGGTTTGTAGTGGCAGTCAGCATGAACTGGGCTTTACATAACCTTCAGTCTCACTCTCGTACGTAGAGACCCCATTCTGCACTCACTGAAGTTTATGGGAGTTTGACAATTTACTTCAATAGGGGAAGAGCCCAGGCCCACAGAAAGGATAAATCCCTATCCAAAATATAGGGGGAAGCCTTTATCCAAAATAACAAAAGCTTAAAAATCGTGAAAAGGAGGAATGATTTTTGATTACCAGCCCCTTCTTTGCACCTATCCCTATAAAGCAGAACCTCAAAGATACAAACACCAGAGTTAATGGACTTACAAGTCAACCAGACACCCTGTGAAACAAGAAGTCATCAATCAGGCAGCAGTGGAGACCAAAAAAAAAACCCACCACCAAAAAACAGCAAATACTGTGTTGCCTCGGGGCATTAGCCCTGGGGCTGATGGCTTCAGCTATGGGAGACTTGGGGCTGCAGCTGCAGGGTGTGGGAGGAGGGTCTGAAGTCTGGGCAGGGGAAGAGCTGGGGGCTTTTGACCCTCAGGAACATTGGAGCTCAGAGCTTTAGACTTGGGGAAGACTGGGGTTTGGGGCTTCAGCCCTGTGACTCTGCTCCTGGCTTCTGCCGTGTGCGGGGTGCTGGGGCTTGAGCCCTATGGATCCATTCCCAGCTTCAGCCCTGCAGGGGTAGCCAGAGTTTGAGGCTTTAGCTATGAGGGGAGCACTGGTTTCAGTCCCAGCACTGCCCCCGCTAAAGCCCCAAGCCCTGGAGTCCCCCCCCCACAGCTGAAGCTGGGAGTAGAGCTGTGGGGCTGAAACCCTGATCCCCAGTGCCCCTTGCAGGGCAGAAGCCATGAGTGAAGCACCAAGCCCCAGCACTCCCCCCAGGTCTAAGGCCCTGAGCTGTGGTGCTCCCAGGGGGCAGAAGTCTTGAGCCCCCCTCTCACCTGCGGCCCGAATTCCCCCATGGCTGAAGTCCGTAACATCTTGTTCAGAGTTATGGACCATTTCAGAATTACAAACAACCTCTTTTCACAAGGTGTCTGTAATCAAGTGCAGACTCACCTGGCAGCGCCTTCTGCTGGTCGTCCATGGGAATTAGCTCGATAGCCCTCTGGTGTGCACTCTGCAGGCCAGGCGTCCCACTTGTCGTTGGCCTCTGTGTCCCTCCCAGGACCCCGGTGCCCTTTTAACTTGGTGCTGCCCCCTGGCAGTACCTCCACAGTCTGGGTCTCCCCCTCCCAGGAGAACCCCCACCCACTATCCCCACTTTGCCTCAGTATTGGCTACTTCCCAGTCTCCATCTAGCCGCTGTTCACTGAGGCAGACTGCAGTATAAGCCACTCATCACAAGCAAAGGGTTTGGACCTGCTGCCTCTGGCTACCCGTGGGCTGCCCCTGCAACACAGTACCTAGTAGGCCTTACCAGGCCTGCAGCCTGTGGCTTTCCTAGGATGGAGCTCCTCGGCTCCCTTGGCCTTTCCCTAGCACTGCTCCACTCCAGATACCTGGTTAAGCTCCCTGCAGCCAGGCCCTTCTCTCTCTGAACGCAGAGAGAGACTGTCTGCTTGAGCTCCTGGCTCAAGCCTCTATAGGGCCAGCTGAGGCTGCCTCCCAATCAGCCTAGTAGTTTTTCTCCTGCCACAGCCCTCTCCCAGGGCTGTCTTTAAACCCCTCAGGGCAGGAGCGGGTGACCACCCTGCTACAGTGTCTGTAACTCTGAGATTCTACTGTATTGTCATATGTAAAATCCTCTTAGGGTATATCTACACTGCAACTAGACACCCACGGCTGGCCCATGCCAGCTGACCCAGGCCTGTGGGACTTGGGTTTGTGAGACTGCTTAATTGCAATATAGACATTTGGGCATGGCTAGAGTCCTAGAGCCTGAGCTCCAGCTGTGGATTTTTAATTGCAGTGTAGACATATCCTTATGGAGGAAAAGAGCCTACGAAATCCTAGATCCATTCCAGGTGGGAGGAAACCCAAACAAGGCATCACGGACAGCGGCGTATTATCGCCAAGGCCAACAAGGCCTAGGCCTAGGGTGGCAAATTTGAAGGGGTGGCAAATTTGCTCACGCCCCCTCCCCAACTCCACCCCTTCCCCAAATCCCCGGCCTGCCTCCTCCCTTAGGCGTGCCGTGCTTCTCTCTTTCCACCTCCCTCCTAGGCTTGCCGCGCGAAAGTGCTGGGAGGGAGGGAGGGAGAAGTGAGTAGCAGCACTCGGAGGAGGCAGAGCAGGGACCTGTGGGCGCGGGGAATAACCTGAGGGGGGCCGGGAACCGCTCACCAGCCAACTCACCTCTGCTTCACCGCTGCCATCTCCTGAGTGCACCGCAACTCCCCTTCTCCCCCCTCCCTCCCAGGCTTGCCACGCAAAAGCACTGAGAGGGAAGGAGGGAGGGAGGGAGAGAGAAGCAAGTAGTGGCGTGCTCGGGGGATAGCGGACGTGACCCGGGGTCGGTGGGTGCGGGGAGTAACTCTTTGTTGGGGGGGGGGGCAAGGAACCGCTCCCTGCCCCAGCTCACCATTGCTCCACCCCTGCTATCCCCTGAGTGCTCCACAGCTCCCCTCTCCCTCCCTCCAAGCTTGCCGCAGGGGAGCAGAGGTTAGCTGGAGTAGGGGGGGCAATTTTTTGAGGGCCTAGGGGGCGGCAAATTTGTTAATCTGCCACTGGTCATGGATGCAGGAGGATTTGAGCCATATAATGTGAAAATTGGTTCTCAAGTCACTTTAGCGTGGTTGCTGTCCTGTTGTGCTTTTTAAAACACGTTCTCTAATAATAAACGATTCCTCTTTCTCTGAAACTATTATACCTATTTCCATCACACTCCTGCAGTTCATGAGCTCTTAGCTATAAAAGTCTAAGGCTATGTCTACACTACTGCCTATGTCAGGAAAACATATGTCGATCGGGGTGAATATTCCACCCCCTGAGCCACATAGTTACACAGACATAAGACTTAGAGTGCATAGCTCTGTGTTGGCGGGTGAGCTTCTCCCACTGACATAGCTTATGCTTCTCGCAGGGGTGGTTTCTTTATGCTGACAGGAGAGCTCTCTCCTGTCGACATAGAGTGTCTTCACCACACACACTGGTGTGGTGCAGCTGTAGCAATGTACATGTAGACATGGCCTAAGAGGTTGATGTCATCATTTCAGGCTGGATTAAAGCAAACTCCTATGAAATCCATCCTTTACACCTTGATTAAATCTCTATATTCCTGCAGCAATATGAATCTTTATTACTGTAATAAGTGAATGTGTAATCATTTCTCTAGTGATCTACTTGATGAATAGATTGACTTATTCAATAGAACTTCAGTATGCAAGAATAAAGACATCCAGAACTACTACTCAAGATATCTGGTTTATTTAAACGTAATTACTGATATATAATCTTTGTAATATCCATTACTAAACCTTTTCCTATAACCCACAATTCATTGACAAGACAACCTTAGAGCTTCTGCCCCTTAAGTTAGTGGAAACCAGAAATTAGTTGTGCTGTATTCATTTGAGTAGCAGAATATGAGCAGAGTTATACATAGAACACTAATGAGAACATGACAAAAAATACTGAAGAGGTTTGTAGGATTAGAGAAATGCCCACAGATGGCTATGCCATGCCTTTATATTCCACACGTAGCATTACATTTAAAGGTCACAATTCAGCAATGCAATTAAGCATCTGCTTATATCTAATTGAAATAAATGGAAGTTAAGCATGTATTTAAGTGCCTTGCTGAATCCAGGCTTAAATGTACACAATACTTAGCAGCCCTGATAAGAGCACAATTAGCTCTTATACAGATGCATGGCATGCCTGCTAACCAAATTCAGCTGTGGGCTCTTGGCCACTAAGAACGCTATTGCTTGACTTGGCAAATATGCAAATGCTAAATAAAATAAATGGCACCTTTTGGTTAAGAACTTGTAGGACCTAAAGTACTGATGTTCTTATTTCTGATATCCTTCCAGGCTTTCAAACCCTTGATCATGAAGATCAGATTGCTTTGCTGAAGGGTTCAGCAGTAGAAGCCATGTTCCTTCGTTCAGCTGAGATCTTTAATCGGAAACTTCCTATGGGACACACTGACCTCTTAGAAGAAAGAATTCGCAAAAGCGGTAGGTGCTTAATTTAGTGGAAAAAAGACTTGCTTTCATGGGTCAGCATTTGCCTTTGAAATGTTAGTACAGAATGCTTGTAATTGGTAATGAAATAGTTTATCTGAATGCTGTTCTTCTCAGTCAGCCTTGAGAGCAAAGGTCATGAGGTAAATGTTTAATCATAATTTCATTGTAAACATTATGAATTAAGCTATATCAAAGAAACTAATGTATCTCTTCAAGGGTGAGTATAAAAGAACTGTGACAATAAAATGCCATTCTATGGTGTTATTCAAATAAAGTGTCAGTTTATATGCTTGTAAATGTCATTAATGTAACAAAAGAATTATAGATTATTATTGTGTGTGATTCAGAGGGAAAGAATCCTGCTTCTCTGGGTCAATTGGTAAGAAGGATCATGAAGAATAAAGAGCACCAAACAATGATGGCTGTAATGTATTTTCAGTACACATTCCACTTCGTAAGGGTTCTCAAAGGTTTGGTCTGCATGATGGAGTTTTACAGTATCTGAACACAGTTCTCAACAATTGAGAACAACAGCTCAACAATAGCTGAATAGGGACTGAACACAGGTTAGGAGCTGTTGTGGACTTGGAAAAGTTCTGTATTGTCAGCTCACTGTACTTACATTTCAGTGTATAGCATATAGAACTGTATAAACAAGTCATTGTCTGTATGAAATTTTAGTTTGTACTGACTTTGCTAAAGATTTTTATGTAACCTGTTGTAAAACTAGGTAAATACTAGAGAAGTTAATGTACTGCCTGGAAGCCTCTGTGTACCCTCAGGGGTATAATGATTGAGAACCACTGAGCTGGTGAACAAGAGTAGCTAACAGGAGCGTTTTGTGAGGGAGTTTAGAGAGGGAACCTGAGAGCCAGATACACATTATTAAGTCTCTAAATTTAGGCCAATAAACACCCCCACCCAAAATAACAACAAAAGCTACACGAGTAGAGAGAATGCAGGCAGAAGTCCAGCAGCAGAGTGGAGGCTATCCAGTTTATTGCATTGAATGCAGAATGTATGATTACCTGCCTTGTGGGCAGGTGGCATATGTGTGCATTCAGTGCAAGGAACTTATGGCCCTCAGAGACTGTGTACAGGCTTTGGAGACCATAGTGGCTGAACTGGAGGAGCTAAGGGAGACAGAGAGGTACACAGATGAGACTTTCCGGGACACAGTAGAACGGTCCCACCCTCAGTCCGACAGCCTCTGTGCTGTTGAGAAGGATGAAAATCTTAAGAAGAACATCAAAGTGGAGAGGAGGGAAATGATTCCATAGTTGAGATCCTCCTTCCAGATGATTTCATGGAATACTCTTGCACTGAGGATACCTCTCCGAGAGAAGGGACCCAAGTTATTAGAAAGAGACAGGTAATAGTAATGGGGATTCAATCATTAGAAATATAGATAGCTGGGTTTGTGATGACCAGGAGAACCACATGGTGACTGGCCTGCCAGGTGCAAAGGTTGCAGATCTCTTGAAACATCTAGACAGGCCTATGTGCAGTGCTGGGGAGGAGCTGGTGGTCATAGGAAAAGATAGGTGAGAGGTCCTGGAGGCCAAATTTAGCCTGCTAGGTAAGAGATTGAAGTTCAGTACCTCCAGGGCAGTGTTCTCTGAAATGCTTCCAGTTCCATGAGCAGAGCCAGTTAGACAGGCAGAAGCTCAGGGCCTCAATGTGTGGATGAGACAATGGTGTAGGGAGGAGGGGTTTAGATGTATTAGGAACTGGGGAACCTTTTGGGAAAGGACGAGCTTATACAGGAAGGATGGGCGCCACTTACCCAAAATGGAACCAGAGTGCTGTTGTGTAAAATTTATAAGTTTGTAGAGTGTTTTTTAAACTAAGAGCTGGGGAAAGCTGATAGATGTGGAAGAGAACACAGTGCAAATGGAATCATCTCTTAGGGGAGGATCTATTAATAGAGATTCTCTGTATGTTAGTAAAGAGGAGAGAACAGAAGTTAATAAACTACAGATGATAGGAGCTGAAGAGAAACAGATGAAAAAGAGTCCCATTTAATTCCATCATATAATGGCAGACAACTAAAAAGTGACAAATTTTATAAGTGCTTGTACACTAATGCTAGAAGTCTAAATACTAAAATTGGGGGAACTTGAATGCCTGGTCATAAATGAGCCTATTGATATAATAGGCATCACAGAAACTTGGTGGAACGATGATAATCAATAGGAGATGGTAATTCCAGGGTACAAAATACATAGGAATCACAGAGTAGGTCGTGCAGGTAAGGATGTGGCACTATAAAGGAAACATAGAGTCAAATATAGTAAAAATCTTAAATGAATCAAACTGTACTATAGAATCTCTATGGATAGACATTCCATGCTTGAATAATAAGAATATAGCAGTAGGAATATACTACCGACCACCTGACCAGGATGGTGACAGTGATTGTGAAATGCTCCAGGAAATTAGAGAGGCTATAAACATAGAAAACTCAGTAATAATGGGGGATTTCAACTATCCTCATATTGCCTGGGTACATGTCACCTCGGGATGGGAGGGAGAAATAAAATTTCTAAACACCATAAGTGACTGCTTCTTGGAACATCTCGTCCTGGAATGCACAAGGGGAGAAGCAATTCCTGATTCAGTCCTAAGTGGAGCACAGGATTTGATCCAAGAGGTGAATATACATGAAATTCTCAGTAATAGTGACCAGAACATAATTAAATTTAACGTTCTTGCGGGGGTGGAGGGAGGGAAATACCAAAGAAGCCCACTGCGGTAGCATTTATCTTCAGAAAGGGAAACAACAAAAATATTAGGAAGCTAGTGGAAATTATTAAGTACAGTCACAAATCTGAAATGCCTGCAAGCTGCAGAGAAACTTCTTAAAAACAACACAATACAGGCTCAAATTAAATGTATACCCCAAATTAAAAAAACATAATAAGAGGACCAAAAAGTGACACCATGTCTAAACAACAAAGTAAAAGAAGTGGTTAGAGGTGAAAAGGCATCATTTGAAAATTGGAAGTCAAATCCTACTGTGTTTTCCGCACAATTTGGGGCTCTCTCCTCCCACTCTGGGAGCAATGGCCTTCTGTGGGTTAATGGGACCTTTTACTAGTGGAAAAAACCTTTATCACACAATGAATATTCTTAAACATGTCCATGTATTTATTAGCAATCAACATTAATATCCTCCTCTAATCTTATTTTCCAAAAAATGAGGTCTTCCTTCAGGTATTAAGTAATTATGTCAGGCCAGGCCTTTGCTACTTACTTTCCCCTAATTCTTTTTATGTCAGTATTTGTCTTTGCATTATATTTTTATCTTTCAGTGCTTTCCAACATTTCCAAAACCACAGGGTGCTAATCATTCAAACTATCATTAAAAATAGGCTTACAATACAAACCAGAGGGTGCAAGCTTACCTCCTTTTTATGCTATTAAAACTTCTAAAAGATCCCAAATACTAAATTTCTTGAGGACTCACGACCTCCATAGTGCAGGCCAAAATAACCTTCCATTCCCCTTCTGGTTTCATTATATATAGTCTTGCCTCCCCCAGATCTCCTGCCCAGTGATTGGGTTAAAAGTGTGTGTTTGCAAGACTGGGCTTTCACTCTAACCAAAATAAAGCCAAAACAGTAATCATTTGCAGCTAATTCTGATACTTTTACTCATATTGAATAGGTCCTTGCTCCAGGAGTAGTCCCAGTGATTTTGAAAATAATCAGATTACTCATGGACTGAGGTACTATTCTGCATGAGTAGGGGGTATCAGTATCAGGCCCTTGGATATTTGCAATGTACACAGCTTCAGATAAGGTAAAGGGGGAAAAAAGCATCCTCAGTACAATTCTCTCATAAAAAATGTTGTAAACATTGGGCTTGAACATACAATTCAACATGCAAATATGCAAAGAATATCTAAGTTTACTTCCTCCATATTTTGTTGAACTTATACCAGTTAGTTAGAAAGCTGCAAATCTGCAATGTTTGGCTGTAAATTTTCTCCACTTTAGAGAGGGACAGTTATTATGAAATGGAAAATGATACTTTTGTCTATCTTACAAATACACTCTGTTTAGCTCAACAAATGTTTCTTTCATATGCCATCTGCCACTGACTTACTACATGATGCTTCTAGAATCTTAAAATATAGTAGGAATTTAATGGAATATGTAGCCCAGACCCCAACAAAATTAACATAATAATATGTAAAGGGATAGAAAAATTACGGACTCTTTTTGGTGTTTTGAAGACTAAGTTATAGACCAGAGGTGGGCAAACTATGGCCCGTGGGCTGGGCCAGATCCGGCCCCTCAGGACTTTGGATCCGGCCCGTGGGATTCCCCCCTGTGGCGCCATCTGCCCTGCACCACTCTCAGAAGTGGCCAGCACCACTTCCCTGCAGCCCCCGGCTGTGGGGGCAGAGGGCTCCATGCATTGCTCTTGCCTTCAGGCACCGCCCCCAACAGCTCCCATTGGCCAGGAACCAGGGCTAATAGGAGCTTTGGGGGAGGTACCTGGAGGTGCGGCAAGGGCAGCGCATGCGAAGCCCTCCACTGCCCCCAGGGGCCACAGTGCTTCCTGGAGCGGCGCAGGGCCGGGGACAGGGCAGACATGCAGGGAGCCTGCCATGGCCCTGGTGTGCACCGCTGCCACCCTGGAGCCACTTTAGGTAAGTGGCACTGGGCCAGAGCCTGATCCCCTCTTGCATCCTGCCCCCCAACTCCCTGCCCTAACTCCCCCACCTGCACCTTGCACCCCTGCCCTGAGCCCCCTCATACACCCTGCACCCCAACTCCGTGCCTTGGTCTCCCTCATACACCTCATACCTCTCCTGCACCCCAACACCCTGCCCTGAGCCCCCTCCTGCACTCTGCACCCCTCCTGCACCCCAACCCACCTTCCTGAGCCCCCTCATACACTCCGCACCCTTCCTCTGCCCCAATCCCTTGCCCTGAGCCCCTTCCTGCACACTGCACCCGCTCCCACATCCTGCACTCCTTCCTGCACCCCAACCCCCTGCCCCAACCCTGCATACAATTTCCCCACCCAGATGTGGCCCTCAGCCCAAAAAGTTTGCGCACCCCGGTATAGACACATGAATTATTGTAGCATGCCTGACAGTTTGTTAGTCTACTGGGAACCACAAACTTTAGAGTAAAAAAAAATATTGGTCTGAAAACTCACCACAACACAGCATTTTATAGTGTTCACATTTTATATTATTTGGGTAGTTTGTTTAAAATGAATCAATAATTAAAGATAAATAATTCCATATTGAAAAATAGTCTAGCATGCACAAGAAATGAAATCTCACATTAGTAACTAGTCACAGGGTCAAACTTCACAGCTGGATTATTATCTGGGGCCTAAATTTTTGAAAGTGACTAGTGATTTGGGGTGACTCAGTTTTAGGGTGTCCAACTTGTTACACTCTAAAAGGGCCTCATTTTCATAAAGCACTGAGCACCTATCTTCTGAAAATCAAATTTCTTTAAATTGTCTTAAATTGGACATCTCAAAATTAAAGCAATTTTCACTTATCATCTTTGAAAATTTTAGTTAAGGTGTATACGTAAGCATATGTATTACTAATGCAATTCATTTATATATACAAGTTATTGGGCTCAATACAGGGATATCTGGGTGAAATTTAATGGCCTGTGATACACAGGAGGTCAGACTAGATGATCTACTGGTCCCTTCTGGTCTTATCCCCCATGAATATGTTCTACTAAAAGTTGCAGCTACCCACTGCCATTATTTCTTGTTACAAAAATGCTAAACAAATAATTCAGGCAAAGAAATTAAAACTAACTTAGGTAAGAAGGCAAAATCCAAGAGCAGTAAAAAAAAATATAATGCAGAGGGGAGAACAATGGAAAACAAGCAACAAACAAACATGTAAGACAAAGCTGAATGAAAAGAAAAAAACACACAAACAGAAAAGAGAACCACTGAGGAAACACAAATATAGCTGAGCAAAATTCAAAGCAAGTAAGCATATTATATAAAAGGGTAAGGATGAGAGTAGAGGGAAGCAATAATGTATCAGGAATACTTGGAGCTTCTAGAAAGGCACCAAAGACTGACCCTCTTAAAAAGAAATAGTATATTGTTGAATTTAGTCCTTAGTCAGAACTTCAATCCATATAAGATAATTTTTAGATGTAGGCGAGTGTCTAAGTGTCAGCTAGATCCTATTGTCAGGCTTTGATATATGTACCCATGAAAATGGGGAAAAAACTGTCTAAAAGTCACAAGCTGTCCAATGTTTTGTCATCTGTCATGATGTTCTCTTAGAAATGGCTTTTATCTATTAATATTTATGCTTTTCCCCCTCTACAGTTGAATTGAATTTAAAATTTTTCTGATAAAGAAACCATAGAGATCTGGTGGCGATGACCTTTCAGCATTAGCAACTTTCATTTGATTCTTAGGCTGATGCAGTATGTTTTTATTTATTAGTGTGACTAATATACTGGGCTAAGTAGCAACATGTCTCACCAACTGTCTTGTTCATGCCCTCAGGGTCTTTTACATAATACAATATATGAGTTCTTTCTTTAAATGTTGCTAAAACTGAATTCCTCTTCTACATGGTACCAATGAAACCTATTTAACATTAATGAAAGCTTGTGCCTTTTTTTTTGTTAATTGATGCTTCAGAATGCATACCACATTGCAATTAACTGGTTATTTCTGTGAAAGGCTGACATCTCAGTAATATGCCTAGTTTACTTCTGTAATTTTAAAGGTGATTTGCAGATTGCACTTATTGATAGTACAATATTATTAAAACATTTATGAAGTGAAAAATATTTTCTCAATGAGCATTTATACACTGTAACTATGATGACATCTGCTTTTCTGGCAGTCATTAAGGCTCAGATTCTGACACTTTTACTCTAGCACATTATTCTACAAATAAGCCTTTCAATATCAGCACTAAGGAATAAAATGCTACTTCGCATCAGTAAGTGTGGTAGGATCTGGCTCTAATTTTTCAGTGAGTAGAATACTTGTCAGTGTGAAATACAGTATTGCCTATTGCCCTTTATCTCCTGAAACCCATCAACAATGAGATATAGGCGGAAAGGGGAAGTAACCACCTTATTCTAAAATATTGGTAAAAAGCTGTGTTCTGTCCTTGCATGTGAACACATGGTTCCCACTGATTTCAATGAGAGTCTCTCATGTGCACTCAAAGGCAAAATTTGGCTCAGGAATAATGGACAAATAATCACTCCCAGTATTTCCAGCTTTATAAATAATAAATAATAATAAAATAGTAATAAATTATTATTATTTATTAATTACTTGTATTACTGTAGAATCTAGGAGTCCTAGCCTGGGACCAAGACTCCATTGTGCCAGGTGCTGTACAGACACAGAACAAGAAGACAGTCCCTGCCCCCAAGCACAGGCGCCAACTTTTTTCGGTGCTGTTGGGAGCTCCTGCCCCCACCCCCGCCCCTGGGCTCACCCTGACTCCACCCCTACCCCAAAATCCCCACCCCAACTCCGCCCCTCCCTGCCCCTGTTGTATCCCTTCCCAAATCCCCACCCTGCCTCCTCACCCAAGCGCACTGCGTTCCCCCTCCTCCTCCCTCTCAGGCTTGCCACGCAAATCAACTGTTTTGCGGCGTCAAGTGCTGGGGGGCGGGAAGAAACAGGATGCAGCGGCATGTTCAGCAGAAAAGGTGGAGGTGGAGCGGAGGTGGAGGTGAGCTGGGGTGGGGAGCAGCCGGAGGGTGCAGAACACCCACCAATTTTTCCCCATGGAGTCAGCACGTATGCCACAAGAGCTTACAATCTTAGTATCAGACAAGAGACAACAGATAGGGGAGTGCAAGGAAACAATGCGGCATTATTGATCAGCATGACAGGCAAGTAGTCTCAACATACAAGCAGCCCACGTGTTGTCAAGATTTTTGTAGGCATCATAATAAAGGAGAGTTTTAAGGAGGGATTTGAAGAGCACTAATGACTTAGCTTTGCACATGTTTATGGGGAGCTGGTCCCACATGTGAGGGATAGTGTGAGAGAAGTTACTTTTTCAAACAAACACCTTTGTACTAAGTGGTCAATGGAGGCTGGTATCTTGGGCCAATCAGAGATGAGAGTTGACTCCTTGCTAGTGAATGTGAGAGGACAGGAAAGGATAGGTCCTTGAAAGTGAACTCAGGTAGCTTATGTTTGATGAGATAGAGAAGGAGAAGCCCGTGGAGGGATCCCCAGAAGGAGTGACATGATCAAAGTGATGGGCTAGGAAAATGATCTTTGCAGCAGTATTCCAAATAGATATCAGTAGGGCAAGATTGTCTTTGTCAAGGTCAGAGTAAAGGGTGTTGCAGTAATTGAGATACGAGATGAGAGCCAGGATGAGAGCATTAGCTGTGTGGAGGGCTAAGAAAAGCTGTATCTTGGAGATGTTTTTCACAAGACTTAGATATGACTGGGATGTGAGGACCTAGAAATAGTTCTAAGAAGATGATAATGCCCAGGTTATAAGCCCGAGTGACGGACAGGATGGTGCTGTTGGCCATAGTGACTCAATTTTTAAAACATGTTCAAAATGGAATTCCTGAAAAAAGAAGACAAAAACAAGCAAATAAACACAACCTCTTTAAAACAGGATGATTTAACATCTTCCATAACATTTCACTGCATTGTAATACACACAGCCATGGGTATATACAGCATGGGAAAATTCTGTTCATGAACATTTCAGAGCCATCTGCCACATGAAGTGGCCAATTCCGTATTCCTGCATTATAGCTAGATAAATAGGTGTAAGCGTTTAATTCGTATCTGTAGAGGCAAGGGAATACAGCATTCTCACTGCAATACACAGGGAATTTTCTACTAAATTTGCACACTGAGATAGACCACATATATATAAATGTCCATCTATATAAACACGTTTCCAAAGCTGACTACTACTGTATGTTTATATAAATAGACCAGAGTCACCAAAACTATCTAAAGGAGGTATAAATTATACCTCCTTGCCAGCCAGGTCTTCTTCCCTACCTGCAGGTAATTCCCCCAAAGAAGTCTGTATGGTGTTTCCACCGCCACCTTCCCTCAGGGGTTTCTGCTGGGGTAGTACTGAAAGTGGAATGGGTTGTGAAACAAGTCACAGACTTGGCACATAACATTTCTAGGAAGCGAGTTGGGTTGGGGAGGGGTGTATATTTTAATTGCTGCCCGGGGAAGCCCCTCTGATTGGGTGCTTTGCCCATTTTCTCACCTCCTGGTGAAGAATAGCCAATTAGGGCTGCTGCAGGAGGGAGGCAGAGCTCTGTTCCCCTCCCCTCAGCAACCTGACACCATTCTCACAGGCGGGTAGGACAGGAGCATCATTTTCTATTTCACAGGGGTGAGAGTTGCTTCCCCTCAACTATGGTTTTCCCCTCCCCAGACCTGTCCTAGCTCCTTTCCAGTTGCCTCTCCAAGACTGGGGGGGGAGGGACTGCTGGGGGGCAGCCTGGGCTGGGGCTCCTAATCTGCATGTTGTCAGTGGTGCTCCTTCTGCTCACTGGCTGGACAGGAAACAGCAGCAGCAGCAGCCTGGGTTGGAGCTGACCATTCAGAGTGGGCCTGGCCCCAGTCCTTGCCCCAGGCTGGCCACCAGTGAGATACCCTCCCCGGGCTTGCCACCCCTACTCCCTGGGATAGGATGGCCATGCCATGCCACCACCCTTGCCACATCCAGGATGGGACCGCGCATGTCTCGCATGAGCAGCTGTGGCCTCAGCAGGGAGGTGGAAGGGGGGATGCTGAAGTGATGCCCAGCAGCCCATGCCAGTTCTGCTACTATCTCACTCCTGTGAGCAATAGGCTGCTTCCTCTGCCACCCAATTCCCTCCCTGCAACACCCAGCCTGGGAAATGGGAAAGAGAACTGTACTGCAGCCCCCCTCAGGTCTGGGGGGTGAAATCCCCCACAAGCTGCAGTAGGAACAGAGATGGGGCTAGGGGGAGAGAATTGATGGGTGGCAGACTGGGGGACAGGATTTATTTGGAGCCAGAACTAATTGCTGAGCATGGGATGGGCAGATGTGGGTGTGATAATAGCCTCACTTTTCCCAACCATGTTAAGCATTGGTAGGATAGCAACTTTGGTCTGCAGTTGTGGTTCCATTTGAGCCACACTGGTGAATGCGGAGGAGATGCACCACTTCCTTCACTGGTCATGACTTCTTCTCAGCTAATGCATCTCCTGGCTCATCTCCCTAACGGTAACCTGTTGGAGGACAGGTCATGTGTCCACTTTCTGGTGCTGCAAACTCTCTGCTAAGTCTACTATGCTCTGCCAGGGTCTACACCACTCACAGCCAGCAGAGCCCCTAGGTGTATCTGCCCCAATGATTATAGAGCCTTATGATGCATTTCACTGTTAACATTCAAATAAAACAAAAGTCAGTGTTTCCAGTGAAAGTTTCTGAGTCTGGAAAACAAATTTGACAGACAAGATTCTGTGAAAGATAAGTTGTAATTTTGTGAGTAATTAATACATTTCGTTTTCCATAAAACAACAGTTCGTTTACTGCTAGGATTAATATCCACCGGCACCTTCACACTTATCCAGATGAAAGATCTTTTCATCCAAATTAACAACACGGTCTTAGTCATTGTTAATTAGCACAAAACATTCTCCCTGGTAGAAGGTTTTGTTTTTTTTTAAATCTAGATGTCATAAACACTTCTCTAAATCTTACCTTCAGGTAGGTCTGTTTCATTTTTATTATTGAAGAAAGGCAAATGAAAATAAACACATACATAAAATGTAGCTTCAACAACAGTGATAAGTACTAACTGGCTACTAGGGAAAGGAATACTCATTTTCTCTGGTTATTTTAACCAACTAACTGCTAAGGGCCTGAAGCTGCAGACCCTATGCAGGCATCATTCACATTGCCTTCAAGGAGTGTTTCGCTAGTCTAAGAATTGCAGGACTAAACCCTTAAAAAGCAAGATAAAAATCATGTATATGAAACCGTGGATATTAATGAAGTTGTACAATAGGTAAAGTGGGCTGGACGAATAAGAGTCTCTGCTTTGAAGAGCGTTCATGAAAAGATTTCATGAATATCTCCCATTAATGACTTGATGCAACTTCTAGAGAAGTCAGACTGTAAAGCTTTTCAAGGTAGAGACTCCTATTTGTTTAGGACACTTTACTCATATACTGAAGCCAATGGAATGACTCCATAGATCAACCCTTATAGGCCCAGGTCTGTATGAAACAGACATTACAAAATGGCAAACAGAGTGGAGCATGTGCTTTGTAGCTGGCATGCTTCACAGAACAAATGGGTCTAGCAGAAGGTTTTTGAAAGAGGGAAGAAAGGATGGCTGGTGAATATTAATCGGGAAGATGTGCCCACAGGACAATATATAGTACAGATTTCTTCTACAGCTCATTGTACAGATTTTTTATAAACAAAAGTAAAAGCCAGCTTATTTTGTCTGTTCTCAGTGAGGCCAGAAATACTTTTAAAAATCAAATTACAAATTTAGAATAAAACTACAAACACAGTATGTCTTGGCTTTACTTCTAAACTGCAAAGTGCAGCAGTGACATTTGAGAGGATCCCATAACTCCCCCTAGTTACTATCCAAAAGCCACGTTTAATCTGAACCCTAAGCACCTGAAGGGAGATGAGGCCACCTCTACATATTTCATAATAGCAATTAAAAAAAACAAATCAATCAGGCATTTTAAACATTTCTCTCTGGGTTTTTTTTTCCTGATGGGGTTTATTAAGCCCAAACTGAAATATTTTCAGTTGTGTAAGAGAACAGCTCCCTCTTGTGATGAAACAGCAGTTAGTGCATGATGAAATAGTGCAGACGAGGTCTGTAGAAAGGTGAATAGAACAAAACCAGAAAAGCCTCTTCCACTGAGGCGTATCATTTTACACTTTTTAGCTAACAATAGTCTCTTGCTTCATTTGACTATTGAAACATTTCAAAATTATATTCTTTTTGGTATCAGCATAAGCAAACTCTCTAATACTATAACACTCCTCTTCATTCTTTCCTCCCTTTCCTGCTTATTATTCTTTTACTTATTATTTGTATCACAGTGGTGCTGAGGTCAGGGTCTCATTGTGCTAGGCACTGTACAGGCATATACAACTTGTCTACACTTAAAACGCTACAGCGATATAGCACAGACATTACGTACACCGATGAGAGAGATTCTCCTATCAGCGTAGGTAATCCACCTCTCTGACAGATAATAGGTCAGTGGAAGAATTCTTCCATTGTCCTAGCACTATCTACATATGGAATTAGGTCAGTTTAACAATGCCACGCAGGGGTGTGGATTTTTCCACATCTCTGACTGATGTAGTTAAATCAATCTAATTTTGTAGTACAGATGAAACTCTAGGCTAGGTCTACACTACAGCTTATGTTGGCATAATTTATGTTGCTCAGGGAGGTGAATAAACCATGCAGACATCTCCCCCAGAATGAGAGGAGTGTAAAATGCTACCATATCAGAATGGTGGTGTTCTGTACCCTCTTTGCACTGTTATAAATGAGTACACAACGTGGTGGGCAATGGAGAGATGGGTCCAGGAGTGCACAGCACAGCCCCAGAGAAGAAGAAAGGAATGGGCAAAGGTGGCTCTTGGGCTCACAGATCTGGGTCATTACATCTATGACTGGTCTCCAGCCACGGCCGGCTCCAGGGGTTTTGCCACTCCAAGCAGGAGGGGGTAAAAAAAAAAAAAGGTGCGATTGCGATCTGCGGCAATTCAGCGGGAGGTCCTTCGCTCCGAACGGGAGTGAGGGACCCTCTGCCAAATTGCCGCCGAATACTTGAAAGTGCCGCCCTGCTCCTGAGTTGCCACCCCAAGCACCTGCTTGATAAGCTGGTGCCTGGAGCTGGCCCTGTCTCCAGCTGCTCTAAGTCATGTCCAAACTGTCAATGGGCAGATAAGGACATATAAGGCAGCCATGCATCAGAGAAGGTGCAGGGAAACTCCAGCCATTTGCCCCTTTGTAGGAGTCACTGGAGAATCTCTCCACCATGGGATGATCTTTCCATGGCCACCTCTGCCTGCTTTAGATCCAGATTCCACTGCTGGCATGGTGCAGAGTGACTACACCCTTCTCCAGAATTGGGACCTCGGATTGTTGTCATTTTTACTTTGCTTTGGGTACACTGTGTATCAGAGAGGCTGAAGAGAACAGCGCAGAAACTTATCACTACCAACGTCAACTGCTCAAAGCTCAAGTCAGCACCCCAACATGACTGGCTGAAAAATCATGAGATTTTAGAATAAAATACATTTGGGGCTCCTTTTGTTTGCCTTCTAGCTTTTGAGATGTTGGGTTACCCTCTGGTCATGTTTTCAAGCTTTTCTCCACGACCATAAGGGCTAGAAACTTTCTGAAAAAACAAAAGCTGGGATTCTCATATAATCACTTGACCGGAGGGGCTAAACTACCAAATGTCATGAGACAACCAGGAGAGGTGGGACCAATGGAAACTCGGGAAGAGGAATGAGTCAGGAGTGGGAAGGAGGCAGTCTTGCTAGGATTCTCCCTTCCCTCTCCTATTTTCCATGCTTTCAATCAAGAAGATGATGGTAATCCAATGGCAATTACAAATCTGGACATGTTTTGTTTGCTTCCAGACCTTCATGCAGCCATTTCTGGAGTTCTTTCTGTAAAACTCCACTGCTAAATTGTACAGATCTTTTACATTTTTCAGTTTTCATATGAGCGTTGGCATTAAATTTTGTCATATTTAATCATATTGGTACTTTTAAAAAGCATTCTCTTTCTAAAGGAATAGATGGACCTGAAAGCTTAGCAGAAACAGCTGTTCAACATTTTAAATAGCTAACTCTGATAATTATGAGAAAAATTACAGTGGAAAATTAGAAGTTCTGGCTGTAGTTCATTGTTTTTGAAGCCCCAAGAGCGCAATTAACTCACGTATGATAAGCGGACGCTCATCATACATTTCTGCTTAATTGACTCTGACCTTTCTCAAAAGGGCCTATGTGAAAACTTGTGATAAGAGCTTCAGTATTGCAGTTTGTAACTTGAAATTAACACAAGTGGTTAATGTTATATGTTTAATTACAGTGTGCACCATGGGTTAGATTTACTCTCCAAAGAGTGTGTTCTTTGTTGCTAGTTTATTCCAAATAGTAGAAATGTTTATTCCTATAGCAGCAGAAAGTGACTAATCATAGTTTAGTCAAGTGACCTCTCAGTTTTTCTGTTTTGCTTCCTGTGGATCTGCATCCACTGAGTTTCACTTTGAGTTTTCAGGTTTGAACAATCTCCAAACCTCACAGCAAAATGTGACTAAAACTACAAAGTTTAGCTTCCTTTTTGTGTAAATCATGCAAAACCACAGTGGTTTCCACACAAACCCTTAACTTTTAGCCAAGATTAGCTCAAAACTCAGAAATGTGTTTCCTCCCAGTGGTTGGAATAATTAAATAACAAGTCACAAAGTTTTCACTTATGGAAATAGAGTAGGATCCCTTCCTTCAAACCTATGGGGTTAACTGCCCTGGCATTGCTGCTGCAGAACCACTGATGTGAAATTCTAAACACATCCCAGAAGCCCACCATCAGACAGCATCAGGCAGCTGTATTAAGCAATCTTGCAACAGCCCTATTGGAATATGAAAGTTATAGTGCACCCTGCTCCCCTGTAAAAAAGGCATGAATTCATTGGGCCTGATTCTCAAGTACACTAAGGCACAGTGTAAAGGAGACAAAGTGGGTGTGAATGTAATTTAAGGTCAGAGTGCTATAAAGGGGCCTGAGCATAAATAAGAATCAAGTCCATGGTCTCTAGACCCAAAAGTCATATATAAACATACCATACTTGCTCTATAAGAAAGGGCAGGAATTGAGCCTGGGATTCCATTTTTTCTGGGAGAACACCAGTCTCTTAGATTAATGGATCAGCTGAGCTTGGCACAGTCACAGGTTCTAACGGGTTTGGGAAATTAGTAGCAGCTACATACACTTCTTTCCCGACTGTCTAGGATTCTCCTGTTTGGTTCGTCCCAAATAATTATCAGAGAGCCAGAAAGTGTCATTGTTCCTTGGTCCAAATACCTTACAGATGCAAGTGTCACACAGGATAATGCCCTTGGCTCTGACCCAAAGGGTGATCTTAGAGTATGTCTACACTGCAATAGAACACCCACAGCTGGCACATGTCAGCTGACTCAGCCTCACAGTTTTGGGCTGTGGGGTATAAAATGGCAGTGTAGATCAGGGTCAGCAACTTTTCAGAACTGGTGTGCCAAGTCTTCATTTATTCACTGTAATTTAAGGTTTCGCATGCCAGTAACACATTTTAACGTTTTTAGAAGGTCTCTCTATATAATATATAACTAAACTATTGTTGTATGTAAAGTAAATAAGGTTTTTAAAATGTTTAAGAAGCTTCATTTAAAATTAAATTAAAATGCAGATCTTATCAGTTTAGTGTGATCCTTGCCCTTGCTTTTCCTTACTGAGTTTTCCAATGTCTGGCACGTATTTGGATAGTTTAAACTGAACACAGGCTTCTGAGTGATCAGTAGTTAACTGACTCCGAGAGGGACAGAGGACGGATCTCATGTGTGGAAATACCTGTTTAAACAGGGAGGTGGATCCAAATGCTAAAAGCGTTGCAAACGCAATTTCCTTAAAACAGTTAAATTTCGCTGGCAGGGACATCCAGCAGGTCAGAATAGAGGCCCCATGATCTCTCTCAGTAGCTTTAAGTGCACTCTGCAGATCTCCGAACTTTGATAGCCACAATTCTGAGCTTTTTAACTGAATGAGCTGCGTTTCGAAATCTTCATCCACTTAAATACAGACAAATTCAAGTCGTTTTTGTTGAAGTTTTCAGGTTTAATTAGAAAAGAAAGCATTGGGCCAAATCGCAGCAAATCTTGAAATCTGTCAGAAAATTCTGATTTCAGTTCTCGCATGTACATTCCAATCTCATCGACATTGACAGTGCAACGTGTCGATAGCTCTTTTATGTGTTGGAAGTAGCAGAAAGTCAAAGTTCAAATATACCAAGAAAAAACTGCTAGTTTTACAACAAATGCCTTCCAGGCTTCATAAAGATCCAGAACTGTTTGCCCTGCAGCCTGGAGACAGGGTTGTTTTCGTTTAGGTGAGCGGTGATGTCAGTTAGGAACATGAGCTTACACAGCCATTTGTCGTCATCCAGTTTGGGGTAGTTTTGTCCTTTTTCTGACAAAAAGGCCTTGATTGCATTAAAACAGTTTACAAAGTGCACTAAAACCTTGCCATGACTTAGCCACCAAATGTTCCGGTGAAGTGAAATGAACAGACATCTAACTTTGCTTTCTTAGGAGCTGACATTTTGTCAAATGTACCCCTCAACTCACAGTGGGGAAAAAAATTGCAACAGATGGCATGCACAACATCAAATGCAATGTGCTGTTCCACATGACATGATAGTGATGCAGGCAGGAAATCAGGACTTAAAAATATCCCAGTACAGTGGCAGTGGAACAATTTTTAAGGGGGGGAGTGCTGAGCTGCACCCCCTCCTGCCCCTGGAGCCAGTGGGCCACACCTGGGGGCTGCTGCAGAACCCCGGGCTGGTGGCTGAGACCCCAGGATGGCAGCAGAGTGCCCAGGACTGGTGGCTGGAACCCGGGGCCAGCAGCAGGCTGAGTGGGGGCCGGCAGACAGGACCCTGGATGGCAGGGGGCTGGTGTTAGGACCCCAGGCCAGCAGCAGAGCCCCCAGGACCGGTGGCTGGGACCTGGGAAGTGTGAGTGCCTCTCAAAATCATCTCGTATGCCGCCTTTGGAACGCCTGACATAGGTTGTTGACCCCTGGGCTTGAACATCTGGGTTCTGAGACCATCCCTCATTGTGAGGTCCTAAAGCCAGGATACCAGCCTGAGTGTTTACACTATAATTAAATAGCCTCTTAGCCCGAGCCCTGAGAGTACAAGTCATCTGACACAGGCCAGCTGTGGGGGTTTAACTGCAATGTAGACATACCCTGAGCAGTTTTTCTGGGACTGATTGCAAATGCAGGGGCTAAGGGATTACTTGGCAAGCTGTGTGTATTGGATGCAGAAAGCAACCAGAAAGCCAGAGGACAGACACATGCAATAATGAATGTGGCCCTAAGAGAGAGAGACAGAGCTTTTGGGGGCACAGGATTCGCTGGAACGGCAGGCTTGGAAACCATGAGCAAAGAAACTGCCTCCTATTGTTTGTTCCTTCTGTGTTCACAGAAACAGGACTTTGTGTACATTCTTTGGGAGTCAACAGGATTTCACTAAAGAAATACTGTCACCAATTTCCCCTTTAATGGAAACAACCTGGCAAAGGCCCAGATATTTGGCTAACTGCTTAGGCCAAGAGGGCCACAGATAAAACTATTTATTTTTAGTATGTTTTTTAAAAGTCTTTGATTATATCACTGAAATTTTTTTAACAGGTATTGCTGATGATTACATAACTCCCATGTTTGGTTTTTATAAAAGCGTTGGAGAACTGAAGATGACAGAAGAAGAGTATGCTCTACTTACAGCAATAGTTATCCTAACTCCAGGTAATTTCTATTTCTAAATTAAATATTTGACAATAATTTTTACATACAGGAAATCATAAAAATGATTTGCCTATAGCAGCTGAATAAAAATTAAGATATTGTTGCTTATCAGAAAGGGCTTTTCTTTTTCTTTTATATGGAAAACTCCCAGGTGTTGATGATATACAGTAGCAAATATGTCCTAATATTCCATTGTGATTTCAGTGGAACATCAGACCTTTGAAAGAAAGCTGCCACATCATGTATCAGAGGGGTAGCCGTGTTAGTCTGGATCTTTAAAAGGCAACAAAGAGTCCTGTGGCACCTTATAGACTAACAGACGTATTGAAGCATAAGCTTTAGTGGTGAATACTCACTTGGTCAGATGCATGAGACATCATGTATACTGTGCTAAAGAACCAGCAGCAACGGGATTAAGTCTTGAGGAACAAACTCTGGCTGGCATATCATAAGTACATGGTAGAACACCTGCAGGCAGAAGCAGGGGGAGGGAAAGTAGCAGTTATTTATGTTGTAAGCCCCATCAGGACCAGGATTTTCTCTTTTCTATGTTTATATAGCACCAGTGCAATCGTGCCCCAATCCCAACTGAGGCCTTTCAGTCCTACCAGAATATATTTACTATTATTACTACTAGTTCCTATTCCAGCTTTCACCAAAACATACAAAGAAGTTTTATGGCACCAAAGGCCTTGCATCACAGGAGTAGTACAGGAAAATTCTGGGATAAGGCCTAGAGGTCATAAAATGGCTGGAATAGGGACCAATTGCTTATTCACATAATTTGGCAGTCACTCCCATTCCAACATGCAATATGGCAAAAAACAAGCTCTAAGTACAGTTCTTATTGGTGCCCATGGATCAGCGGGTATAACAAGCCAGGAGAGGCTAAGCCTCCCTTGGCACAGCCGCCACTGACCCAGATGCCTGGGCTGTGGTGGCCCCAACTCTTTCCCTCCCTGCTGGGAATGGGCTTCCGCAGGAAGTTTTTGCTTATTATGCGCCATGCAGGTTCCCCGGGTGACTGAGGAGGTGGTATATGCTTCCCTGGTCCCTTGGACTCCTCAGGAAGATTACTGATGAACTTGGAAGATGAGTAGCAGATACCGCCTCTTCAGCCACCTGGGAATCCGCATGGCGCATATAAAAGCTTGGTGTTCTCCACCTGGCTGCTTCTCTCCAGCACTTTCCACCCCTGTCTCTGGAGTCCCCACTGCCACTTGCCGGTTACTGCTCTCCTCCCCACGCAGCCCCCTCCCTGCTTGCCTGCCACCATTCACCGGCCCCTCCTCCCACAGAGGAGGGACATGGCAAGTGCCAGAGGGACAAGCAGGGAGGGGAGAGGAGGAGGGACGCGTGCAGCGAGTCGGAGGGGGGACCAGTGAGCAGTGGCAGGGGACACCAAGCGGGGGGGGGGAAGAGAGGAGGGTTGCACACAGTGAGCAGGGAGAGGGCTGAGTGAGGAAGAGGGGAG